>NW_014578138.1:37668-39250 GCF_000485595.1 Priapulus caudatus
CACACACACACGCACGCACGCGCGCGCGCACGCACACACACACACACACACACACACACACACACACACACACATATACACACACGTACACGCACGCGCGCGTGCGTATAACGGGAGTGCTTGCATGCAGGTTTAGCTGATCCTCGCACGCCGCTGCAGAGTGAAGGGCAATCATGCTTCATCCAGTAAGCAGCCGGAGCGTCTCTTTGTCGGCTGCTGGTGGACGGAGGCAATTAATCGCGTCCTGCCTCTGTATCGCACGGAGCCATCGAAATAGCGGACTGAAGTGGAAACTAAATAATTACACCAGATAGAAAGAGAGAGAGGGTGGGAAAGCCAGAAAGAAAGGTAGCGGAGAGAGAGGGAGAGAGAATGGGAAAGGCAGAGAGAAAGGAGAGGAGAGAGGAGAGAGATAGGAAGAGAGATAGGGAGAGAAGAAAGAGAAGAGGGAGAGATAGAGATAGAGAGGGGGTAAGAAAAGAAAGAGGCAAAGGCAGCGCGAGGAGAGAAGCGCAGCAGAAGCGAGAGCCCGAGAGAGAGAGAGAGAGGGAGAGAGAGAGAGAGAGAGAGAGCGCGAGCGAGAGAGAGAAAGGCGGAGAGAAAGATGGAGGAATATTTGTATTGAGTGTGAGTTCGGAGATAGAAGACACTTTCTTCTCCCAACGACAGCGCTGCGTCCTTACATACCAACAGCTGTGTCACCCTATCATTGCGACAGCGCGACATCACGATCCTGACATGTCCCGTGGGGCTCTGGTTTTGACAGCACGCATTCTAAAATTTGTCGGCATGACATATTACTCTTGACGCCATGACATTTGTATCCGTACAACGTATTCGCCTTGAGGATATGATATTTCTAATTTTGTCTGCGTGACATGAATTTCTCAGCGATGCGTTCTAACTTTGACGATGTAGGTCTACACGTTTCAATTTTGACGGTGTGCATTCTAAATTTGATGGTGTTCATTTTACATTCCACGGCGTGAAGTTCTAATTTTGATTGTGTGCATTCTAACTCTGAGGGTGTGCATTTTAACTTAGACGATGTTACGTTCTAACTTGGACTGTGGGCATTCTAACTTTAAAGGTGTGACGTTCTATCTTGGACGGTGTGCATTCTAACTTTACGGCGTGCAGTCCAAAAATTTGTCTCCGGGTACCTATTAATCTTGACAGTGCGACATTTATATGTTGACGGCATACATCGTATATTTTACGGCGCGACATTATAAATGTGACACCGCGGCTGCGCGACATTATAAATGTGACACCGCGGCTGCGCGACATTACAAATGTGATGGCGCGACATTTTGTAATTCGGCGAGAGAGGAATGCCGCTAGCTGCCACAGATGTCAACTGATCATCGCGACAATCTCGGTCATTGTCACAGGCCCCGGAAGTACTCAGCAGCTTGTCGCATTTTTCTTACGAGACGTAACCTAGCAACTGCCGAGTTAGTCGTCGTTTGTCGCCGCCTTACACGAGCAGCGGCGACCTCAGGTGTGTGTGTGTGTGTGTGTGTGTGTGTGTGTGTGTGTGTGTGTGTGTGTGTGTGTGGTGTGTGTGTGTGTGTGTGTG
>NW_014578138.1:43013-43829 GCF_000485595.1 Priapulus caudatus
GAGAGAGAGAGAGAGAGAGAGAGAGAGAGAGAGAGAGAAAGACCGACAGTGAGAGAGAGAGAGAGAGGGAGTGAGATAGAGTCAGAAAAATAGCGATGAGGACAGTCAGACAGCCAAATAGAGAGTGAGAGAGGGAGAGAGAAAGAGAGAGCGCGCGAAAGAGAGAGAGTGACCGTCAGGCCAACACACACACACGCGCGCGCGCAGAGAAAGTGAGAGACTGCGAGCATGGGAGAGATAGATAGAGAGTGAGTGAGAGAGCGAAAGAGAGAGAAAGGAGAGAGAGAGCGCGATGGAGAAAGAAGCTACATGGTAATATAGTTGTGCAAGCGTTCTAATGTCCCACGACACATTACATGAGACATGTAACTATTTCGCGTCATGATGCACTGCTACTACTAGAAGGCTATACCAACACTATTACATATATTCAAGAGCATATAAAGAAGGCCTTCTTTATATGCTCTTGATATATTACTATATCATTACTATACTCTCAATGCGGCACCAGGCGATGTTAAACTAACGATGTGACCTAATTTAACTCAGCTTAAGCTGTAGCCGTGGTAGTACAGGGTCGGTCTGTGTCGCCTCTCTGTCGCGTCCGTGAGACTGTGATCGAGAAAGCGGCGCCACGACAACGACAACGAACCTTTGCCTAATGACTAGCCAAACGTGTGTGTGTGGGGGGAGGGGGAAGGGGGTTGTATGTGTATGTATGATGTGTGTGTATGATGTGAGTGTGTGTGTGTGTGTGTGTGTGTGTGTGTGTGTGTGTGTCGTGCGTGCGTGCGTGCGTGCGTGCGTGCGTGCGTG
>NW_014578138.1:48368-48900 GCF_000485595.1 Priapulus caudatus
AGAGAGAGAGAGAGAGAGAGAGAGAGAGAGAGCGAGAGCGCGAGACGAAGAGAGAGACGGGAGAGAAAGAGAGAGAGAGAGAGAGAGAGAGACATTTTGATTGACACACAGCACAGTAACAATGCGCTGGTGGCACCAACATGATCAAACGAGTGTTCTAAAATGGCCGCACACAGTGAAAACGACAGCATTCAACAACACCGAACCAATTTTCGCCTCTTCGTCGCATCTTCCCTGTCAACTGCCCCATATTTACACAGCTTATGTCGCTAACGCCGAACCGCCAGGTAACCGACAGAGGCAATACGTACGCGAAAGCGAATTCGGACGTACAAACAGCATATATCACGTAATCGATGCAAGAAAAACATGTTGTCGGTGGTCCTGGTGACGTCGGCAGTGGTCATGCGTCGAGCGAGGACGCGAAACTGATGCGCAGGTTATATAAACTCCCTCCCCGCTCGCACGCGCCTGCCTCACTGCGTATTCATGTTCGTGTGCGCGCATGCAGGAGCAGCATGCCCCGTACCTC
>NW_014578138.1:48910-68234 GCF_000485595.1 Priapulus caudatus
TTTCTCCCCGACGACACACAAACGATGACCTTCATATACATTGGTTCCATACAGAAACATAAATTTTGATTCCACCAGGTCGTTTCAGTCTTTGTCATTCCACACAAACGAATACATCGCCCAGACGTACGACCCAGTAGTTCCCCTCTCCGCCCGCCCCTCACTCCCTGACGGGCACCCACCACCCTTTGATCTCCACCGCCTCACCCTTTGACTTCCACGCGCCCCCACCCTTTGATCTCCGCCGCCCCACCTGTTCAGCTACACCCTCCCACCCTTTGACCTCCACCGCCCCAGCCCTTTGATCTCCGCCCCCCGTGCGTACTTCTACGGCAGGCGTGAGTCCTTGCGCGCACGGCAACGTGTAGCGGTGCGTCGACCGTGTCGTCACTACGCACGTCGGCCGAGCCGACGACCGTCTTCAACAGCATGCGCACCTCGGCTCCGTCGCCGTCGCGGACGTGGCGCGAATGGCATCGCCGGCTGGCCGTACGCGTCCGCATCTGTCTCCATAGCAACGACATCGTCGCCGTCGCCGTCGCCGTCGTCGTCTTCATCGCGGATGATGCGCGGTACCGACCCAAGCAGCTTCGTGGCGATGCTGGCGAGGCGATGCCCCATGGTACGCACGCGCGCGCGCGCGCGCGCGCCGCGCGCGTGTGTGTGTGTGTGTGTGTGTGTTGTGTGTGTGTGTGTGTGTGGTGTGTGTGTGTATATGCGTCTGTACGTGGCCGTGCCGCGGTGGGTGGAGAGCTGCGCCTACACACGAGGCAGGTCGCTCCGATGACGATTAAATATGTTAACGAGTGAACGGTGGCAGTGAGTGGCGGTTGTGAATTTTAGCGAAACCCTATGTGCGTGTGATTTCTGCAATGTTGACATTAGAAACATGAGGCTAGAGCGTTACGTGTACGTTCTGTGTGTACGCTGTCGACAGGCCATAGTAAACTCTCACGAGGCCAAGAATTTTTCTCGTCCGTCTATATATATATATATATATATATTATATATATATACATATATGTATAACTAAGAGAGAGAGAGAGAGTGCTTCTTTTCAGGTGCTTCCTAATACGCTCTTGTTGCTATCAATAGATTATCCGATGGTGTTATAATAACCAGAAATTACTGTAAACATAATTTGTTTGCATCCGCGTATAAAAGGTGCGGCATTCTTGTAAAATTGTATGCGAATGTAGAAAAGGCGTAGCAAAAACTATTAGGATTCAAAAACTACATATCGAAATCAATCTATATCGCTATGTATTATATATAACAAGCATGTTATACTTCATGATCACAGTAATTTATCTATTTAATTGTTGAGTATAATCGTCGATCTATACGCATTTCTTCATATTTCCTTTTTATAAGGGCCCGATGTCAGAATCAAAATTACTCTTATCATTTTAAAATAAATTTTTCTCATATACGGTTGGTATAGAAACGTAGTAAAGTTACGTATTTCTCACACACAGGGTATAAACGTCTGGTCTAACAGAAACATTTCGTGTTCAAATTTTTTATTATTTATTATCTACGTATTAATTATTATTGTAATGTAATTTTGTGTCTGACAACGGGCCCCAGATTTTTACATAGCAGTTGAGAATTCATTTCTTAGCTTAGACCCTAAAATATTGTTCCTCGCGAACGTGATGAAAGTGAACATCTGCGCATGCGCGTAATTAACCGCGGAAATGAGACGTATAGTAACAGTAAACAATGTTCAATGCTATAAAGTTATTCTCTGTGACGAGTTTTCAACATCGATTCGTTGGACGGAATTTCGCACACGGACCCGTTAATTAGATCCCTAGTCTAATTAATAACCAATTACCGCATTCATTACCGGCGGCGTCGCGTCGACTCTATAAAACTGCGCATGCGCGAAGGCGACGTCACGCGAGGTTCGGCGATATCATAACAGGCGTGCGCGAAATGCTCTCTTGTTCGACGCGAATCTGGAAATCGTCGGCAATCTGCTGCATGGCGACGAGCGCCGGATATCCGGCGATCGTGCGTCCCTCGTAGTCTGCTAACGCGTTAACGTCGCTTAGCAACGGATGCGGCATGTACCCGGCCTTGCAGCAGCGCGACAAGTAGCCGAACACCTCCGCGCATGCGTGACGCACGCTCGTCGCCGACCACGACTTCCGGTAGCCGTTTCGTCTGCGCGCACGCAGATGCGCCCACAGAAACGCCGTCTTGACGACGTGCGACGGCATGAAGAGATCTGGTCGGCGGACGACGACCACGTTCGTTCGCGTCGTCGTTCCGTCGTCGGCGGCGTTGATCGACATCATTTCGAGCACGTGACCGACGCCGTCGGCTCGCCAGGGGACGCTGCCGTACAGGCGCGGGTTGGACATCGCCTTGGCGACGAGCAGCGGTCGCTTTTCAGATTCCGTCATCTTTCGCTCGACGTCGCGCTCGACCGCCGCCAGCGCCACCGTCCAGTACTGCTCAGCGTTGGCGAGCCGACCATGACGCGACGGCTTAGCGATCACGTGATAGCGTCGCGCGTCGGCCGGGTAGTGCGACGAAGCACCAGGGGGCGCTCCCTGCACGACGACGGCCGGCGCGACGTCGAGCGTGATCTGAAGCTTCTTGTAGAATCGCCCCCGCCAGAGGACGCGCGCGCTGATGCAGGATTTCCCCCACCGCACGGCGCTACCGGCGCCCGTGAAATCGAGGTAGACGTGCGGGTCGGAGAATCCCATCGACGATGACGACGTCGACGACAATGACGATGACGACGCCGACGACAAAAACGACGACGGCGACAAGGAAGCAAGACATCTGCAGAACGCCGCCGTGAATTTCTCCTTCAGCGCAGTGCCGACGTAGTTAGCGCCGTCGTCCCCGACGACGAGCGCATCCTGCCAGACGGCGCGCTCGTTTTCCGCAACCTTCAGCCGCACGAGACCCGGATGTCCGGTCGCGCAGACGCTTACCTGCGCCGACAGCACGATCAGCTCGAAGAAAAAGTCGTAGTTTGTAGGCAGGCCAACGCTTGTGTTCGTCGCCCCGCTGCCGACCATTACCGGCCGACAGTAGAAGCGCCTCGAGTCTCGCGAGATCGCGCGTGCGATGCTGTTCGCCAGTCGCTCGACCGTGTAGTAGACCAGCAGGTTGTCCGGCGTCGGAAAGAGTCTGCCGACGCCGTAGACTCCCATCACGCACGCGACGTCGTCGTCGTCGCGGCCGCTCGTCGTTCGTCGCCGTTCGCAGTCGGCTATCGTCAGCGCGTAGTCTCCCGTGAGCTGCGACGCTGCGCATGCGTACTGCCGCGGCGTGGCGCCGTACACGTCGGTCGTCGTCGCGTCGTCGTCGTTGTCGTCGTCGTCATCGTCGCTCGGCATTGCATCGTCGTCGTCGTCCGGCGTTGCGTCGTCGTCGTCGCACGGCGTTAGCGTCGGCGTTTCGGCGACGACGTGCGCCGGCGTCACGCCCTGCTTGTCGCCAGCTCTCAGCGACGCTCCGGCGCCGACGAGCGCCTGCAGCGACGCGACGTCGGCGACGAGCGCGGCGACGTGCGCCGGCGTTACGCCGTCGACATTGCGAGCGTTTACGTCGACGTCGACGACCGACGTCAGCAGACGCACGATCGCCGCCTGGCGGTAGTAGGCGGCGTAATGCAACAGCGTGTTGCCGCGGTCGTCGACGGCGCCGGTGACGTCATCGCCGCGAGCGACCGCTTCGCGTACGGCGTCGGCGTCGCCGAAGAAGATAGCGCGCTGCCGACGGTCGGCTAGCTGGTGTCGGACGATGAGCAATAGCTCGGCTATCTCGTTGTACGCAGCCGCGCCGGTGGCGGCCTCTGCCGTGCAGAGATCGTAGGCGGTCGCGCCGACGACGTTCGTTAGATAGACGTCGGCGTCGGCTTTTAGTAGAACGGAAACGACGACAAAGTGTCCCGCAGCGCTGGCGACGTGCAGCGGCGTGTCGCCGCGAGCCGACGACCGCGCGCCGGCGTCGGCGCCGCCCGAGCACAGCACCTCTGCCGCCTGCGCGTTTCCCGTCGCGCTTACCAGGTGGAGCGGCGTCTCGCCGGCGACATTGGCGCGGTTGACGTCCGCGCCGGCCGCTAGAAGGCGCAGCGTCGCAGCGACGGTTTCGTGTCGGGTCGCATTGTGCAGCGGAGTGTTTCCTTCGAAGTCCGCGAGATTCGGATCGGCGCCACCGTCGCACAGTAGTCGGGCGCACGCGGCCGAGTGCTCGTGCTGCGTGGCGACGAACAGCGGCGTGCGCTCCAGTTTTGTCCGTCGGTTTACGTCGGCTCCGGCGTCCAGCAGCAACCGCAGGACGTCGGCAGTTAGACGTCGGCAAGCGTCGTGCACGGGTGTCTCGCCATAGATGTCCGCCGCGTCCGCGTCGGCGCCGTGACGTAACAGCAGCTGCGACCAATCAGAGTGAAGACTTGGAAAGTCAAGTTACTCGCCTATAGGCGTGAGGAGAACATACGCACCTGTGCACGAACCCACAGGCACGCGTACGCACGCACACGCAGGCACGCGTACGCACGCACACGCTGGCACGCGTACGCACGCACACGCAGGCACGCGTACGCACTCACGCATGCATACGCACGCATACGCACGCGCGCACAGACACCTATGTAAAACTGCTGACTCTCTCGTTTCTGTTTGCTCGCTTGCGCACACGCACACGCACACAGAGACAGACGTTAACATACGTGTATATATATATATATACGTATCGATACATCATGATCTCACGGCTCGCACGCGCGTGTAGATGGAATATCAGAGCTAGATGCAAACACGCAAAATTTGCATAGCTATAGCGAGCAGTAGGCCTACCTACATGCGTTAACAGGTGAAAGCGCGTCTCAGTGGGCAAATAACCGATCCATATATAAAGGTTTATACATGTGTATGTATATAGGTATTATAAGCTCTTTATATATCAATATATATATATATATATAAACGATGTACAATGTTTATATATTGAGCAGTGGCCAAACACAATCACGCAACTTAAAACTGCTGGCATGCTGCTAGTATTAGGAAAATCACTCGTTTCTCTTTGCTTGCGTGTCGCAGGCTGTCGTTTCTTGTATATATATATCTATGTATATATTATATATATATATATATCAAGAGCTAATAATGCCTAATTAATACCTAAATAATATTATTAGCTCTTGATATATATGTATATATACATATATATATATAGAACTGTATGTACAAGGTGCATTATACTGTCCTGATACTGTGCTTTAGAGTAAATATCACTGAATTTTGGAATGTTATTTTTTTACGGATTCTATTCGGCTATTGCGCCATCACGCTCTTTACACTTCCTTACGATACTTGATACTAGATTTAGCTTGCACTAAAAGTTTGTAAACAGAGCAGCTCGTGGCTGCTATTGCGTATTGTGCATTGCGATAATTAAATAATATTATTTCGTTTGCTGCCACAATGTAGATATTGCCACCGCCTTTAATGCGATATAGAAAAGAAAGGTGAATAGCAAGGCCGTTCTACGATTTAGGAAATATTATCGGCTTTAATCGATTAATATATTGTGACAAGCAACATATAATGTATATATGTATAATGGATAATGTATAATACATGTTTATTGATATAATTATTATATAAGGGTATGTCTATAATATATATATATACTATATATATATATATATATATATATATATATATATTGCAATATGCCATATTAATACCAATTAATCATGCTGATCGTTTTCATGCTTAACAAATTAACGTTAACAGATGAAGAGCAACAGAAAATTTTCCCCACACAGGTCGTTCCCAGACGAGTTACTTATCGTTTTCCCGACGACAAGGAATCATTACCGCCCCAACGTACGACCAGTAGTTCCCCTCTCCGCCCGCCCTCACTCTCTGACGGGCACCACCCATTCTTTGATCTCCACCGCCCTACGCTTTGACCTCAACCGCCCCACCCACCATTTGATCTCCGCCGCCCCACCCTTTTAGCTCCACCCTCCCACCCTTTGACCTCCACCGCCCCACCCTTTGATCTCCGCCCCACCCGTGCGTACCTCTACGGCAGGCGTGAGTCCCTTGCGCACGGCGACGTGTAGCGGTGCGTCGGCCGTGTCGCCGCTACGCACGTCGGCCGAGCCGACGACCGTCTTCAGCAGCATGCGCACCTCGGCTCCGTCGTCGTCGCGTACGGCGCGATGCATCGCCGGCTGGCCGAACGCGTCCGCATCTGTCTCCATGGCAACGACATCGTCGCCGTCGCCGTCGCCGTCGCCGTCGTCATCGCGGGGATGATGCCGGTACCGACCCCGCAGCTTCGTGGCGATGCTGGCGAGGCGATGCCACATGGTACGCACGCGCGTGCGCGCGCGCGCGCGCGTGTGTGTGTGTGTGTGTGTGTGTGTGTGTGTGTGTGCGTGGGTGTGTGTGTGTATGCGTCTGTACGTGCCCGTGCGCGCGTGGGTGGAGAGCTGCGCCTACACACGGCAGGTCGGTCGATGACGAGTAAATATGTAACGAGTGAACGGTGGCAGTGAGTGGTGGTTGTAAATTTTAGCGAAACCCTATGTGCGTGTGATTTCTGCAATGTTGACATTAGAAACATGAGGCTACGCGCGTTACGTGTACGTCTGTGTGTACGCTGTCCACAGGCAATAGTAAACATCTCACGAGGCCAAGAATTGCTCGTCCGTCTATATATATATATATACATATATGTATATATTAGAGAGAGAGAGAGAGTGTCTTTNAGAGAGAGAGAGAGAGAGAGAGAAGAAGACGAGAGAGAGAGAGAGTGAGAGAGGAGGAAGGAGGGGGCGTGGTTTCAGTACGTATATTTACGTTTTTTCTCTGTGGCACATTGTTTCACGTCACACTATGTACGTGAAACTCTTACGTCACCGTAGCTGTTTCACACTTTGTTTACGTCACACTACGTACGTCACACTTTTACATCACGGTAGCTGTGTCACAATTTCCTTATGCTATTTACGTCCCACCTACATCGTAGTAGCCGTGTCGCAGATCGTACGTCACACACTTACAGTCTGACGTCATCGTAGCCGTGTCCCAGATCGTACGTCACACTCTTACGTTATCATAGCCGTGTCGTAAATCGTACGTTGCATTAATCTTACGTCATCGTAGCCGCGTCGCAGATCGTACGTCACACTCTTACGTCATCGTAGCCGTGTCGCAGATCGTACGTCACACTCTTACGTCATCGTAGCCGTGTCGCAGATCGTACGTCACACTCCTACGTCATCGTAGCCATGTCGCAGATCGTACGTCACACTCTTACGTTATCATAGCCGTGTCGTAAATCGTACGTTGCATTAATCTTACGTCATCGTAGCCGCGTCGCAGATTCGTACGTCCAGCTCCTCGTCATCGAGTAGCCGTGTGCAGATAGACGCCACTCTTCGGTCATGCGTAGACGTGGTCGCAGAATCGTACGTCAACTCCGTACGTCGATGTAGCCTGTGTGCAGATGGTACGTCACACTCCACGTCATCGAGCGCGTGTCGCATGATTAGTAGGTCACACTCTTACAGTCACTCGTAAGCCGGTGACTCGTAAATTCGTATCGTCAGAAGTCTTACGTACATCGTAGCCTGTGTGCAGATCGTACGTCACACCTACTCATCGTAGCGTTACGAGATCGTAGTACACTCTTACGTCACGGTAGCACACTTTCCTTACGTCACACGTTTGCAGTCCTACTACGTTGCAGCATTACTACCCTGGCTACGATAGCGCATGTAGCTACAGCCGAACGCGTCGCAATCGTACCTTTCTATACGCACCTGCTTCAGCGTAGAGTGAGCTAGTGGAAGTTCGCACACCAGCAGTGCTCTCCTGCCTCCATGGAGAGATGAAAAAATGCACTCTGCGCTGCTCGCTGGAATCTGTCGAATCGACGGGGACGGTTTTGTTTCACATTCCGGCAAAATTAAAATAGACGGACGAAATCGAAGACACGTTACAGCAGCCGCACCGTGTCAACGCTGACGCGCCACGCACGCAGCGAGAAGCACGCACACACGCGCGAGCACGACGGCACGAACGCGCACCGGACACGCACACGGCGCACAACGACGCACACACGGCACACCGTCACACCCCCACCAACGGACACACCACACACACACACACACATCAACAGACGCAAACACAGACAACACACACACACCACACACACACACCCCTCGGGGGCACACAGAGAGAAGATGGAGAGAGACACACACACTCACGCACGCACGCGGCAGGCGGTCGTACTCCGCAGGTAACAACAGCGATGTCGTCTGCTGATATAGCAACGGACCGTTTGCAGGTAGAACTCAGGTGTAACAAACAGTATATGTCATCTGCGGTGCTTCGCATTCACAGGTAGGCTGCAGTGGCTGCTGCGGCGATGACTCACACTCACGGACTGCAGCAGAAACATGTGAACAGCATCACCGTCCTCTCTTCACACCGAAGAGCGTGCTAGGGTAGAGCGGCGTATATATATTATATATACTATATATATATATTATATATTTTTAAAATACGTTCACGGCGGCGATATCTACTCTAGATTCTAGCGACGCACTGGACTCAGTGAAACACAAATATGTTGCACAGCGCTGTTTAAGTCGCGTTCCTCGTCTCACTCCCCTACGCGTTATCGTCTTCTTTCTCTCTCTTCTCTCTCTTCGCTCTCTCTCTCCTTCTGCGCTCTTTCTTTCTGCTTGCTCTCTCTCTCGCTCTCTCGCGTCTCTCTCTCTCTCTCTCTATCTGCGCCTATTTCTTTTCGCTCTCTCCTTTCTCGTTCTTCACATCTCTCTCTCTCTCTCTCGGCTCTTTCTTATGCTCTCGTCCTCACTTCGTGTCTTCTCTCTTGCTTCTCTTCTCTTCACAATCGGTCCTTCGTTCTCTTTCACGCAGGTCGCCACAGCATCTATCTCTCTCCCACTCTCTCTCACACACTCTTTTTCAGCTCACTCGATCTGTGTCGCTCCCTCTTTCTCTCCCTCCCTCCCTCCCTCTCTCTGGCCATGCATGCTCTCTCTGAGTGTAATGCCGCACTAATGCACAGACACTCGTAAAGAGCAAAGTTCAGAATCACCACTGCTCTGTGGGAGAAGGAGAAGTGGGAGGGGCAGCGCGGACTATACGTGGCTATAACACGGCAGGTACATACGCTGTGTTATAGCGATAAGGTAAGCAATCCCAACATCAGCCATCGCGCCGGATTAAGGTTCGTGTTGAGATACTATATACGTTGTGTGCCATCTAGATTTATGGGATGTTTTTATTTAGCTAAGCACGGTTGTCAGTGGAATGTGATATCTTAGTGTTATATATCGTAACAACGTGTGTTTACAGCGTTATTGTATCGCACCGTATTCACTCGTGATCATAATGACAAGGCTAATATGAGCTAATTATACGTGTTAACTTAATAATATCCAGAGAGCATACATGATACAAGATTGTCGTGGGCCAAGCTTTGCTGTTGATCCTGAGCGCTGCGCGCCGATGAGACGCGCAGTTCCGCGGATATGCGCAGCGCTAACGCGCGGGATGTTCAAGTGATGAAGCGCCTGTCCGCCGTGGAGACGTGCGCCAAAATCGAGGCCCCGGGCACGTCTCCACAGCGTGTCAGGCGATGTCACTGTAGTTTCAGGAGATAAAATGAAGACTTTGTTCTAAATAGAAACATCGGCGGCTAAAATAAGAGGCAATATAACAGCGTTGAAATTCTCGGCTAGTCATTCAAAGGGCTTGTTGGGGTCCATTAATGCAGCAGCTTCCAATTGGAAATGGCCTCATTGAAATTGGCAAGTGAACTTGTGTTTATTCGGAAACTCCAAAAAATGGTCTCCCTCTACATGCACCGCTCCCTGATCATCCGCATTCAGCGCGTAAACAATAACAGAGCTGAAATTGTGTTTGACGTTTTGTGGCTCCTTGAGCACGTCGCATTGACACGTACCAATGACGGTTGAAAAGCACAGACACTTGGAAACGTCTAAATAAAAATAATATTCATCCACGAATTTTCAGCAAATGATTGACGCGCTGTGTGCAAAATAGTTGAACGTAATGTGAAATATAGCGGTTAGTAGCTGTACTGTGACATATCCGTGACTAAACTGACACCACTAAATTGGTAAAATGTCATGCCGCAATGTGTCAATAATTCCCGAAATGCTGAGAAATTACGAGGTTATCATCGAGAAACATCCCGAACACCGTCGTCACAAAGTATAACTGTAACAAACACGCGGGTTGCGAGTCGCCGTACCATCGATAATACATTTCGAGCCCGCTAACGGCCAAGCAATAAGCGCGCAGGCCAAACGTCACCCCAAGCCTACTTTATTGGCTAAGAACAATCGAGTGCGCGGTTAGGGATTATTCGAATTATTTAATTTTAAGAGAAAACTTCAATGTTCAATGAATGACGCACATTGTTGACTCTTCCGAATAGCGGGTAAAAATGCCAATGTTTTCCCACTTCGATGGCGAAATGCATCGGCGGGCATTTCAGTAATTACGAAAGTAAACGGCTGGCGATAATTACAGTAGGCTAACTAGTAAACGGTCGACGGTCGTTTGACGCCCGCAATTAGTGCCCACCAACGCAAGAAGGCGGGGCTTATTCTGATTAGGAGATGCGGAAAATTACTATACGCAGAAGGACGTAGCGCAGTGCCTAAACAGCGTGTTTATTTTCGTATTTGTGGCAAACTCCTATGTATCGTAGGCAAAACGTTCTAACATTTAGTCAGAATGTAGTTCTTGAGATCGGCGTTTTGGTGTCCATGAGTCTCCAACTATTAAAATATCCAGACGTTGTGCGGCGTAGGCTGTGATTGGAAGACACAAAGTGTCATCTTGTCGGCGGGCCACGGCCATCATGAATCGCATCACGTCATATGAGTGACATAATAAGAGTCGGTATGGTACATCGTAATATGTACATCTTATATAAGCATCCTCTATTATGTACTCTTGAAATAAATATTGGAGCTAGTTAAGGTATTATTGGTTTTTGTAATGTGTGATCGGTGTATTAAATTATGAGTCACAGATAATGACGATGGCTTCGTGTACGCGTATACTAATCTGTGACATAACTTGATGTATAAGATTATTTTGCATGAAATGAAAATATACGATAGACCTGTGACAAACTTGCCTTCGCCGACAAGACGATCCCGGACCATGCAGTGTATTGGCCGCGGGATTAATTTCCTGACAGGAACGACCACTCGGCTTAACGAGTCTACACGCACTAATAAGCACGCGAAACGAAAGTTACGGATGTTCATCGGGTTATGCCGGGACTTTGTTTACTAACCCATCGGCCATAGGGAGTGCGCGCGAGATAAAACCACCGCCGCCGTTAATCATACGATACTTTGTGCTGAAGGTGAAGGCTGCAGTAAGAGGCCAGTTGCTTAGCTAATTGGCTACACCTCTATATGATCAGCTAGGCAGGCGTGCAAGCCCCAGCAGCTAGATAATCAGTGGGAGGGAGAGAGCTTTTTCGCTAACGGCTCCACCAAGCTGCGTGTTTCTCGTCTTGCGTTTGTGTGTCCTGGAGTCCAGGACGGATGGCAGCAAGCGGCGTGAATTCTCGTCTTGGCGTGTGTGTTCTTGCGTAGACCAATGACTGACTCCGCTACACCCCTACAAGGAGTCTAGCAAGCGGACAAGCCACCATCACCCGCAGCTAGAGAGCAGTGGAAGGTTGCGAGCTTCTTGATGTATATATATACACGTAATTGGTAGACGGGCAGTTTTCTAGCGGCCACATTCCTTATAGTTCTGGCCAATTTTTCTCCAGCAGGTCGCGCTAGAGACGTACAACTACGTGTCGCATATGTTTCCTTCAACCAAAGTATTGGTCCGTGACGTACACTGAACGTCATCGACACGAAACTGGACTACTCCTCGAAGTTGAATGCATACAGCTGTTTTGACGGTGCTGGTGTTTGCGTGCTAACGCCCTACTCCCTAACCCTAACCTCAGAGCTAACCCCTAACCCGTAATTAATTAATTAACCCTAATATAATAATTTAATATAGAAAAAAAATGTATAAAAAATTGGCAAATAAATGAAAAATAATAACAAATATTAAAGAATAAATAAAGCAGATACGGGCATATCAATCAACGACCTTCAGAAAACACCCGCGGCGTAACGAGCTCAGCTATTAGTGTTAATGGAATAATGTATTATGATGTGTCATCTACATGGGATGTGCGTGCGTGATTGGTACTATGGTGGTAGACTACCCCCGAGCACTGACGTCACAATTGACGTCAAATGACGGTCCACGACCATTACTGTTGTATGGAAACATGTGCCCATCACAATGGCCCCGTTCTGAACGTTGCAGCCTCCATTGGAGAGCGCGTTCTCATCTCTCTGCGTCTCTCTCTCTCTTCTTCTCTCTCACTCTCCCTCCTCCCTCCTCCTCACCTCCACACACACACACACACACACACACACACACACACACACACACACACACTCAGACACTCTTGCTGCCTCGCTCCCTTTGTTGCTAACCTTCTATCTCTCCCATATCTCGCCTCTCTCTCGCTCTCTCTTTCTCTCACTCTTTCCGGCTCTCTCTTTCTCTCACTCTCTCCGGCTTTATCTCTATCTATCTATCTCTCTATCGCTCTATCTCTGTATCTATTCTCTCTCTCCCTCTCTCACTCTGTCCGGCTCTCTCTCTCTATCTATCTATCTCTCTATCGCTCTATCTCTGTATCTATTCTCTCTCTATATATATACATCTCTCTCTATCTCTATATCTATTCTCTCTCTATCGTTCAACGTAAAGTTACTACCCGACTAACGTCTCTCTCCACGATTACAAATTACGGCTCGAGTTGTCGACTTATCGTGCATATATGCCGCACCATAGCAGATGAACACAGAGTTAAATAGCACATTTACTGCTAGCACATACTAGCACATACTAGCACTAGGGTCATATCGAGAGAGAATATCTGCAAAACGTTACCTCATAAAATCATTTTATTTTAACCAGCAAATACAAAAGAAATATAAACATGTTCACATATTGTCGTGTAATGATTGTTAGTTCATTTAATCTGCGCAGGCTATGTATAGTAGCGGCGCAGTATATGTAGTCGCTTTAACATCACCGCTACCTGCAATATTACTTACACAGCTTATGAAATAAATTCAAGTATACGACGTATTATATATAATGATGTATATATGATATACGTTACATGTAATAGTTATATATATATTATAATATGTTTATATATTATATGTTTTTACAGAAGCCGTATGTAATTATAATATATTAATTTAGAAATATAGGTAAATATATATACGAGGATAATTAATAATACGAATTAAACATGGCCTACACGGACATGCGCAGTACTCACTTACGTAGTACACGAGACACTCCCACCCCGCGCATGCGCACGGCGCACAACCGTCGTAAGTAAATAACGCCGCAAAAATCTTTCTCTCATAGTTCATCAACGTTATAATTGGCATCTTGTTACGTAGAGATCACCATCGCCATTGCGCACAGCGTGGTCCTATTATGATTATAGCAGCCTACACGGAAACGACGAGCAGAGTATATATATATATATATATATATATATATATATATATCTTATATGGTTATATATATATATGTATATATATTATTATATAAATGATATACAATATTAATAGCGTCAATAGATACGCCAAGCGAGATCCGTGTCACTGCACACCGGTCAACCCCCCCCAGATGAACAAATTAAGATGCGTGGAGAAAGAGCGCCTAATATAGAGACACGGCTTCACACAGTTCTTCGCTAGCACGGACATCATGCGCAGGTGAACAGCTTGCCGCAGTGAAAGGGGCGTTGCGCAACGAGAGAAAGCAAATTTTCCATTATCGTTTATGAGTACGAGTGAAACTAAAACACGGATACAGATATAACACGTAGTGCAGATAGGCTTTGTACAGTTATGTTCGTCGCTGCTGAATGGTACATGAAAGGAAGTTAATTATTGCCGGTAAATTCTTATGGAAGAGTAATTAAGCGGACAAGAGATGAAGGGGAGGAGAAAGCGAAAGCAGATGCGGAAAGAGAGGAGGGGAAAGACCGGAAGAGGGGGATGGCGGGATGGGGTGGAGGAGAACAGGGAGATGGTTAGACGAAGAGGTACGAGATTGGGAGAGGGGAGAGGCGATCGGAGGGGGCGGGAGATAGGGAGGAAGATCAGGGAGAAAAGAGCAGGGCGGGTAGGAAGTGAGATGGCTAGTGTAGTTTCGTACCCTATTATGGGCAATATCTATGTTGTCGATACAATTTATACAAAAAAGCAACAATTTAATTAGGCAGAGATAATTGGGTTAACTCATCGCGCGAAGCGCCACTGTGCCAGTCGATTTTCTCCACGTCACCTTAGCGTAACTCATCTGTATCATACAGCTCAGTCCCGGAAGCTTGCGCGTTAAAAGTATATAGTTTATAATTATATTATTTAATCGTATCTACCGAAAAAGCAATATACAAAACGGGAACATTTGGTTGGTAAATATCTCTCTTCTGCTCTCTCTTGCTTCTCTTCTCTCTCTCGAAATTGCCACGCGTTCTGGGCGAGCGCCGTCATTCTAGCGGGAAATTCAACACTTAACAAATAGCGATGCCTAAGAAAAACGAACGTGAACTGTGAATCCATATACAATAGTCTGAATAGAGCAACAGTTCGATTATCTACGTATGTATCTCATATACACATTATGTCCGCACAACCTTTCAAGACTAAACCGTAAAATCCCGCGTGTAACATGTGTCATGTCTTCCATGCCCTCCGTCTCGGCCATATTGCAGAACCGCAATCAAATCGATATTAAACAACAAGACATCAGTATCGATATCGAACATCGATAGTACATCGAACGTCGGTATGATATTGAACGGTCCGCATCCTCCGATTATCAGAAAGTCGTATCGATAATAAAAAACCTTTGTATCTGATATCGACGTCGGTTATCGATATGACTTGTCTTACGATTTCGTACAATATATCTATACACGAAGCAAAGCGCGTGATACTTATATGACACCTACAACGGAGCGATATTTGTTTCAATCGAAACTAATGAACTATTTTTCTGTCACAAGTAAACAAGACTCGACGTTGCAGGCCATAGAGAGACGGAGCGGCAGCCTCTGTCGACCATCACAACGAAACAAGGACGTGATTTTCAGCACTATTACTCCATCTCTCATCCCGCCTTCCGCCTCCCGCTCCCTCCGCCCCTGAGCAAACCCAAACGATTCCTTTCATCACGGGGTCGTATCCCTAGGTAATGGTATAACACGTTACAGTAGCGAACTAGTGTCGGCGAAAGGCTGCAGTGCGCATGCGCGTGTTCGGATAGCGCGAGTGAGTACTGTAAGTCTCTCACGCCAGCGCCACGTTGTGGCCGGAATCGGCCATACGCTTATCCTTATTTCACCACGAGTACGTAGTCGCGTCGCTTCCTCCCATGACAGTCATAGGATCCGCACGGGCTGTGAGAACGTATCGGAATGTCTTACTGCTTACGATTGTCCCAGACGTTCCGTCCACGATGATGGCCGCAGTTTTAAGCCCCACAATATTCAGCGCCAGGGACTTCGACGACGCTCGGCGCAGCCACGCACTACGACAATGTACATTATATGAATGTTCACTTTAATCAAAGCGGCTGATCCAGCGCATGAGCGCTGCCAGTGGCGAGCCAAAATGGCGAACCATCGTCACGAGACTCGATCCAAAAAATGTCTTCCATGATTCTGTCCGTTCTCTTTCGTATCTCGTTCCGACACGAGAGAGTAAAACTAGGTGGCACTGCGCGGCGCCCCCACGATAAAACACTAGTCGGCGCCTGATGCCGCGCCACCTGGTACGGGGTGGCGAGTCCACGTCATTATTGTATTATTTTATTTCTGGGGCACGTGTTGACACCACACGCAGGAAGACTACGACAGCAAGTAAGTCCTTGCACACAAGCAGGAATGCGCACGCGAAACCGCCCTCTGCGTCTCCAACGCACGCCCCTAGAAGGCAACATCCTCGCTCTTCACTACGTCCGTCGTGCGCTCACAATCTATGTCTACGCCGTACGGTAAATCATTAGACGGGCGTACAGAACTTACATGCGCACGCCACGTCCTTCAGCGCACGCACTGCACGCGAGCACCGCAGCACGGGGGCCCACGCCGCGCACGCCTCGCTACACACACGTGCGTACGCTGGTTTGGCCCTCATTGGAAGAGGCTAGGCACGGCACTGTACGTGCACCAAACGCAGCAGCATTCGCAGCATAGTTCACCTCAGCTGAATCCAGTTCGGCGCGTGCGAGAGCGCACGGCTATAGCAGCAGCGTACACGGCCCGTGTAGATCGTGGAAAGCCACAGACAAATACGATCGACAACTCATCGCCTGCCAACCTTGGCTCAGTCGTTCGACAGCACCGATTCGAATCGTCCTGTGTCGCATGTAGTCGGTGATTGTAGCGCATCTCGCAGAATATACGGTAACTCGGCCTCGTCCTCCTCGCTCTCAGGCCGCCTACCTCTGCTCTCGCCCTCCGTACGCCCCGTGTCAGATTGTTGTCTGGCATCTGTATGCCGCCGCTCCTGGACGTCGGCGCGGGCTTCGCGCGCCGCTGTTTTGCTGAGCGACGACGACCGATCGAGTTGTTGTCGCCCTTGAAGTCGTCGTTCGATGTCCATGCATTGCGAGCAGACTTCGCGTAGGTCATCCCTCTTTCAGCTCTGAGCTCCGCGTACTCTGTGCGTTGATTCCAACTCACGCTTGCTCTGGCGTTGCCGCGGTCGATGCGCTCGCGACAATGCGCAGTGCAGGCGTAGCGAAGCCTTCGTAGCAGAGATCTGTCGCATCTGCGGAGACGAGCGAGAGAGATGGGGAGTGTGATTTGGTGAGTGGGTGAGTAGTTGGTGGCATTGGGTTGGAGATGGGCTTATAGATACTATAGTATATACTATAGAGAGAGAGAGAGAGAGAGAGAGAGAGAGAGAGAAAGAGAGCGGAAGAGAGAGAGAGAGAGAGAGAGAAGAGAGAGAGAGATGGGGGAGTGTGAGTTGGTGAGTGGGTGAGTAGGGTGCATTGGGTTGGTAGATGTAACAGTATCAAAAAAAGACTATACTATATATTATTATTAAGAGAGAGAGAGAGAGTAGAGAGAGAGAGAGAGAGATAAGAAGAGAGAGAGAAGAAGAGATTGAGAGAGAGAGGAGAGAGAGAGAGAGAGATAGTAATTGAATAAGAAAAGATCAAGATTAAATATAGTAAGACATCTTCACATTAAAAACAGAATTGATTTCCTTGCGATGTTCAGAGTTTCGGCGCGGCAATTGGTGGATGTGAGAATCTTACTGGGCAGGATGGGCGGGGGATTTAACGAATGCGCGCGTCTGTAAACTGTGCTGACGAGTGCAGACTTTCTCGCAAAACACGATTTGGTACGTTTAGCGTGGACAAACGAAATCTCTATGTCAGCGCGGATTGAAACGTACGCTGAATTTGTAGATTTACCGGATAAACCGCTACTCGCGTAAGATGGTGTACCGATCTATGTATACGAATAAATCTTTACGGAAAGTTATATGCGCGTACAAGCCATTCTCGTCGCGAGTGTGCCACGAGCGTGAGCGATTCGCAGCGAGAACACACACGGCGCGCGAGAGAGAAGTGAAAAGGAGGGATATAAGAAAGGGTAAAGAAGAGAGGAGAGAAAGAAGATGAAGCAGCGCGCGCCGCCAAGAGAGAGAGAGCAGAGAAAGAGATGATGAGAGAGAAAAAAGATTATAAAAGGAGAGAGCAGGAAAGATTTGCAGGGAACTTTAGGCGAGCCTATGTGTAATAGAAGTCACACGCCATCACGGGCTGCCAAAAAATCGAGTCTTCGAAAAAAACAATCGTCGTGAAAAAACCGATAGCCGCTTATTTCTACGAATCACATCGACGAAAATCCACATTAAATATACGCACGCTACATTCTAAAATATAAAATATGGGATATTGGATCAGTTGGCCCATCGTCGGTCGTCGCCGTCATCGCTCGTCCATCGTCGTTGTCGCCTGCCATTGTCGCCGTCTGTCGTTGATCGCTGTCATTTGTCGCTGCATTGTCGTCGTCGTACGTTGTTTTGTCCGCAATCATCGTCGTTTGACCTGTCGTCGTTGTCGCAATCTCATCGTCGTTGTTCACCGTCGTCGTTGTCGCAATCATCCGTCGTTGTTCACCGTCGCGTTGTCGCCCATGCATCGTCGTTGTGACCGCGTCGTCGGTGTCGCCATCATCGTCGTTGTGACCGTCGTCGTTGTCGCCGTCATCATCACGCGCACGTTTGCGGTTGACGACTGCGTACATGGATGTCGCCATCAGAATTTGCCGACTTACGAGTTAATTGTTACGAGCAAGATATCCTGTCGTACACCTTTTATAACGAAGACGACGAGACCGCGACAGAATATTGCATTCGTCAGGGAGCGGCTACAGTGGGGCGGTTTTGCGAAAAGGAGCGCACGCGAGACTTCCTCTGTCTAGATCGAGACAAACAGGGGTTGATAAAAAAAAAGCTCTCTCTCGCTCTCTCGCTTCCTCTTTCTCTTCCCCTTCTTTCTCAATAAAAAGAGAGAGAGAGAGCGAGAGAAAGAGAGAGAGAGAGAGAGCGAGAGAGAGAAAGCGATAGAGAGCGAGCGCGCGAGAGGCAAAGCCCATTGAGGGAATAGTCGGTGCCTCCGCTCCCCCTCTCCCTCTCCATGTCACCCTCTCTCTCTCTCTCACGCGCGCGCTATGTACCCACTCCCCTCCTCTCCTCCCGCAACCTATCTATTTCCTCATACTCACGAGGGGCGACATTCGATACATCTCGGCCCTGCGATGATGGAAGTTGAGCACCAGCACCGAGCAGCACACCGACATGGCGCACATGAACATCGTGCAGGCGAAGTACGTCCCTGGCGACAAACAAAATGACGTCACGCGTGACGCTGCACGCTCAACGATGACGTAACGACGATGAGCGACGCAGCAGCCAATCGCCGTGTTAGTATCATCGTTCATTAAAACGTCAAAATAGAATAAAACATGGTATCAAGAGCGTATAAAGAAGAATCACCTTCTTTATACGCTCTTGATACGATATAATAGATATATATATATATATAATTATATATACTATAAATATATATATATATATATATATATAAATATTATATATAATATAATATATATTATAATTCTT
>NW_014578138.1:69007-70609 GCF_000485595.1 Priapulus caudatus
ACACACACACACACACACACACACACACACACACACACACACACACACACACACACACACGCACACACACACACAGTGTGGGTTAGAATAACACGAAAAATAAGACGAGCAAACATGTAACCCGCGTCGATTCCATCATGCTGCGAGCATCTGAAATAAATACGTTTGCAGAAAGAGCGTGTATAAGTAGTTAACTCCCTCGCCTGTGCACACAGGCGCGAATTATCAGGTCCTAGATTACAAGCCATACATCCCACCGTTCAACAATAACGCCCCACCCCCATCGCCGAGTTTCTCCATCGCATTTGCAGCGACCCGTAATTTTTTTACCGACTCGTGAGATAGTCATGATACGGATCGATTCGGTGTCATAGTCATTGCTGTCGTCTTCCCGTGTCCCCTACCCGTATGTCCCTCCCTTCTCCAGTCACTTGTTCGTAGCCACGTTGACGGTTTATACCTCTAGGTAGTTTCTAACCGATGTTTTATCTTCGAGTGCGTACGTTTTTTTAATAGGATTAAACAGTTTCGTTTAAACCTTTTTCAACCGTATTGCTGCAATATAGTTAGGTGCGAATATGAAACCTGATGAACTGATTAAATTAAAGCCCGAATGTGAATCCCTAATATGAAGCGTGAATATAAAACCTAAATATGAAGCGTGAATATAAAACATAAATATGAAGCGTGAATATAAAACATAAATATGAAGCGTGAATATAAAACATAAATATGAAGCGTGAATATAAAACATAAATATGAAGCGTGAATATAAAACCTAAATATGAAGCGTGAATATAAAACCTAAATATAAAACCTAAATATAAAACCTAAATATGAAACCTGAATATAAAACCTAAATATAAAACCTAAATATAAAACCTAATATAAAACCTAAATATGAAACCTGAATATAAAACCTAAATATAAAACCTAAATATGAAGCGTGAATATAAAACCTAAATATGAAGCGTGAATATAAAACATAAATATGAAGCCTGAATATAAAACCTAAATATAAAACCTAAATATAAAACCTGAAGATGAAGCTAGAATATGGAGCATGAATATGAAGCATGATATGAAGCAGGGATACGAAGCATGAATATGAAGCATGAACATAAAGCACGAATATGAAGCCTGAATATGAAGCTAGAATATGAAGCATGAATATAAAGCACGAATAAGAAGCAGTGATACAAAGCATGAATATGAAGCATGAATATAAAACACGAATATGAAACCTAAATATGAAGCATGAATATGAAGCATGAATATAAAGCACGAATATTAAACCTGAATATGAAGCATAAATATCTAGCATCAATATAAAGTACGAATATAAAACCAGAATATGAAGCAAGGATATGAAGCATGAATATAAAACATGAATACGAAGCCTGAACATGAAACCTGATTATGAAGCATGAATATTAACAAGGGAATGCTGACCACCGGGGTCAGAAGTTCGTTAGCGATCTCTAGCTATTCACTTTTAAGTAGCATATTGTAATGACGCGGCTACTATGATGCTGTATGACACAGATATCGATGCAACTCTCACTCTCTCTCTCTCTCTCTCTCTCTCTCTCTCTCTCTCTC
>NW_014578138.1:71877-72660 GCF_000485595.1 Priapulus caudatus
CTTTTAAGTAGCATATTGTAATGACGCGGCTTCTATGATTCTGTATGACACAGATATCTATGCATCTCTCTCTCTCTCTCTCTCTCTCTCTCTTCCTTTCTCTCTTTCTCTCTCTCTTTCTCTCTTTCTGTCTTTCTTTCTCGCTAACTCGGTCATATACGGCGAATAAACAGTGACGTTGAATCACATGCGTGGGTTCGTCGCTGAAATTAAGCTGCTATTGTTGAGCGTGTGTGTGTATATATATACGTGCGTATACGTACGTACTATTGTTGAGCGTGTGTGTGTATATATATATATACGTGCGTATACGTACGTACTATTGTTGAGCGTGTGTGTGTATACGTGCGTACGAATGGGAGCGGGCCGCGCCTGAGCAGCCATGTATTTTCCATATGTATGTTATAACGGCGGCGGCAGCTGCGTTTGCGGTGGTGAAGACTGAAGCCATAATGCGGCCGTGCGCCGAGGAGCGACGATAGTGGCGGTAGCGACACGTGCGTGCGGCGAGAGCGCGATGATGATGATGATGATGATGATGATGATGATGATGATGATGATGATGACGAGTACGAAGACGACGATGATGATGATGATCTTCATGATTATAATAATGGTGATTATGATAATAATGTTGATGATAATGATGATGATGCTTGTGTTTCCGCTACCATCGCATGCTGCGATGCGTTAAGTTTGTTCATGTTCCGATTCTCTCTTTCTCGCTCTCTTTTTCTGTCTCTCCCTCTCCCTGTCTCTTTCTCTCTCTCTCTCTCTCTCTCT
>NW_014578138.1:72928-74465 GCF_000485595.1 Priapulus caudatus
TTCACTCTGGCTCTCCCGCTGCTCCGCGCTCTCCCCTTCTCTCTCTCTCTCTCTCTCTCTCTCTCTCTCTCTCTCTCTCTCTCTCTCTACGTCCTAACGAGCCATTGTTAGTACGTCTGTCGGGTTACTGTCAGCTAGGGTTTTTCACGCTGTATCACATTCTCACTCCTTTTCAGAAATTCCAAGACGCAAGGCTCGCTCGCCCCCTTTTTTAACTCGTATAGGGAGAAGTCAGAGCGTGTTTTTTACCCGCGTGTTGAAGAAATTCGCTAAAGGTTTAAGAATGTTTTTTTTAGAGTTTTAGAGTGTATACTCGTCTTTTATGCCGAGAACTCGCAAGGAAACTGGTTAATTTACGAGAGCGACAGCTAGCGGAGTCGATCGACGCGTCACTCGGTGACATACAAGCGCGTAAAATAGCGTTAATGAATGTGACAGTCTGTTAATCTTGCAAGAGGCAGAGAGAGCTGATCCGTCCAATCTTTTTCCCTGGAATAAACCCCACGCGCAATTCTAACTGCTCTCGTATGTCTTGTCCAGATGTTTCAGCGGTGACCGGAAATCCTTCATGCATTTCGTATGCTACTCCTCCCCACCCACCGCCCCCTTTCCCACCACCCGGTAAAATGACACAGAAATCATAACGGTATGTGTACATACGGCCACGCGCGCCGCGTCACGCACGCGAGCACGCGAGATATCGCATGCGCGTGACGTCACGACCGCGTGATGCCGTGTGTGCGTTTATATACACTATACATAGAGTGTATGTTATGCCAGAATGCAGTCTAA
The DNA here is from genome assembly GCF_000485595.1 of Priapulus caudatus. NCBI lineage: Eukaryota > Metazoa > Priapulida > Priapulimorpha > Priapulimorphida > Priapulidae > Priapulus > Priapulus caudatus. The sequence goes on from NW_014578138.1 coordinate 73,721, forward strand.
CTATGGCTTGGGTTAGAATTCCACTTCTGATGGAGGCATTTTTTTCTATAAGCGATGTGGAGTTTTGCGACTGTTTTTTGTTATCATCGAACGAGAGCGAATGGCGTTGGAGGGCGGCAGCGGGATCACGTCGTCACGTGATCCGCAACAACGAATCATTGCTCTTCGGATATTTCGGCCTGTTCCCGGTGCGGTGCGGAAAGCAATCGGATATTTTTTCTCGCTTTTTTCGCAGAATTTCTACCGAGACAAGTGGACAGCTAAGTGAAGTCCACGGCGTCGCAAAAAAAATTTTGATATCACCATTTATTTGCACACTCTACGGTATAGAGCTAATAAACTAATACAGATACCCAGAGTAGAGAACCAGGCAACGCGAGCGAAAGTGGAATTCCCCCCTTACCTATTATTGGCACGGCGTCAGATGTCGCCGGTATGGTTTCGGCAATCATAAGCAGAAACACCATAAGGGCCAGCAATATGGTCACACCTGGAAAAAGAAACAACTCTACAGAGTGCCAAAGGTGTCGGTAAGCGATAGCATCAGTCAATCGGCGCTTACCTATGATCGGTACGGCGTCAGATGTCGCCGGCATAGTTTTATTTACAAGCATGAGGAACATCATAAGAGACAGCAGAATGGTCACACCTGGAAAGAGTAACGAACGACGAGTGCATCACAGTATCATTAGACGCTCTGCGTTTCATCTACTGTCAACCTAATTATACATAGTTATATATTATA
>NW_014578138.1:74475-80524 GCF_000485595.1 Priapulus caudatus
ATATATAGGCCTATATATATAATAATAATATATATATATTATAGTGTGGCGGTGGCGCCGGTCACCACGGTTCCCAGCTAGGTAATTGTGAGGTAGCTCACTGGGAACCACAGGCAGGGTATGGGTAAATGTTCTGTGTTTGCGATTGTATAATTATTTGTGATGTCTGGTGTCTATTAAGGTCAAGACACACTGCAGCGACAGCGACCGACCGTAACGACAAACGACAAAGGTCGCGGCGACTGGCGCAAACACACTGCAGCGACAGCGACCGACGTTAGGTCAAAGTTCACCCAGCACTCGCCACAGTGGTACACATCATCACATGAACAAACGGCAAAAACTCATGCTGCTGCTTTTAAATAACATGCTGCAAAAACTCTCTAGGTATAAGGATAAGATAATAAAGTAAAATATACGCAGCAAATTGTTATGTACTGCGTACTGTGTCATATACACTGACCGTAGCTTGCTACAGCTGCACGCTTTGGTTAGACTGGTTCGCGGCTCCATTGTTTGTGACATGCGTCGCGAGTTTAGCGCCGGAGACCAGTCTACGTCTTGGCTAGCATTATGGGTTATTTATGACGTAATCGTAATGTCACGTGCCGACGGAAACGGCTGCGATTGGCTATATGTAAAGTGTCACTGGCGACTGTCGTTGGAGAATAGAAACGTTCCTAAATATTTTTGTCGTCGAGGTTGTCGCCGGTCGTTGTCGCGTGTCTGTGCAATGGCTCATAGAAAACAATCGTTTTTAACTTGCTGAAAAGTCGTTTGTCGTTACGGTCGGTTGCTGTCGCTGCAGTGTGTCTTGGCCTTTAGTGTGCGTTTTTTGCTGTCTTGCCTGCTCTCCAATTGATAGATGTGGATAGTCGAGTCCCTACATGGGGCAGCCATGTTGGGTGGGTTAGCCACCCCCTCTAGCGGCGAAGAGTGGCGCGGGAGAAATGAACAGCTGATACTGTGTGTGAGACTGGAGTGACACAGCTGAGTTCGTCTCGGGAGTTGAGAGAGCTAGGCCTCGCAGCATGTAGCTAGTTCACTCTGTATGTGCATGGAGTGGAGTGGCCGGTTGAGTTGTGTTTGGAGACTGAAGAGTATGGTGACAGCTAGCGTACGTGTACTGGTGGTACAGTACGGTCACCGGTGTTCGACGTGGCTTGTGGGTGAGACCCCGCAGAGAGTCAGCCACAGTTAAGAGCTTCGGTTGGTGAGTAGGCACCGTTGTATTGGCCTGTTGTTGTGGGGCGAGTAAATAATACAGTGAGTAGAGTATGGAATGGACTCCTAAAATAGTAGAGAGAGGAGTGCCAAAGCTACACGTGTAGGATAGAAACTGGCCTATGCTGTGAGCGGCCGTGCAGTAGAGAGCCTGCCGGTTATTTAGCCCTTTGTCTGGCTACGCTTATATCTGTGTATAGCCTTTGTTTATACACCGGGTTGACATTTATTATAAGACGTAACGTAAGGCCAGCAGAGCAAGGTGAGGTGCCCCGTTGTCATGTTTGTGGTGTGTCATCCCTCGTCCGGCATTGTTGACTAACCACGCTATCGCACCGGAGCCGGAACGAACGCTGGGTTGGGTACTATGGAGTGAGCGCAGTAGCACTGAGGTGCTCTGGTGGCTAGCGGAGTCCGGGTGGCGACGATACGGCCATTTCAACGCATCCGCACATACTAGGTGAGTGTTTTTACCTAAGGTTATTGCTAGTCACTACGAGTCGACTGGTGGCGCCATCGGGCGTCGCCGGGAGACCACAAAACGCTACAATTGGTGCCGTGACAGTAGACTCTTCGTAACATTGTGTTGCAAATGTTGCCGTGGTCTGCCGGTTGCGCGTTAGTAGTAGTCTGATTTTGTTAGTCGACGCTTGCCGGGAGGGCGGAGTACGATGCTGTCTAAGTGTGCTTGCGGGAGGCGTCATCTAGGCGTGGTAATTGCACCAGACCTTGATTTTTATAGGGGTCAGTGTACGGACATGAGGCGGTGGGCCGGTGGTAGTTTGACTCCACACAAAGAGTTGATGAGAACTCCCCCACGTTAACGAGAGGCGGTCGCATGGTTTGCACCGCTCAACAGGACAGCAGTAGTGAGTACTGCGTAATCGCTGTCGGTGGCTCGGGCTAGAGTCTGCCCTGCGTGCCAGGTTTGTTTCTGGTTGGGTTGAGATATGTGCTCGCGAGAGGCAATCAGACGAGATGGCGGGTTTCGGGCACCGTGAGGGTGGCCCGGTGCTTTCTTACCGATGGGGTGGGCCACACACAAGCTCTGGTGGGGGGAATAGCGCGGATTTCGCGTCCCCCTTCCCGATGCGGTGGTTATTTGAGGAGGGTATGGTTAGTTCATCCCCATTCATAAGAGAATTTCGGAGGGAATAGGGCGTTTTCCTCGGAAAGCTGGCGTAGATATGGTTAAATGTAAGCCTTTCTCGGGTAAACCTGTTACTCCATTAGAAGGCTTTTACACCAGTTGTTTGAGTCGGGTTTCTTTGCTAAGGTAAGGTTGTTAATGAGCGACGAGATAACGGTTGGTGGGTTTAAGATTACCCAGATAGTGTAGTGGGAGTTGTTGCCGTAGATAACCTGAATGTCTACGAGGGTGTGAATGCACCAGTCTCCTGGTTGGGAGATGGGGCTGATGGTGTGGACGCAGAGGTGGTTGGAGGGTCTGGTAGCCCGGGGAACGTGGCGGATCAAGTTGCAAATGACCCGTGCGGCACGGATTCCCAGGTAATAATTGACACAGAGTCGGACGAGTATGACGGCTCAGGATCTTCTCGTTCTAGTCTCAAGACGCAAGCGGTAAAGTTGCAGCAGGTGGTCGGCCCTCAGGGTGATTCTGAGGAGGTTCCTATTAAGTCGCTTGTCTCGGGGCAATCGAAGGACCGGTTAGGTGGTTTGTGCACCGGGCAAGAGGTTAGTGAAAGCTCCGTGTCACTGCGGTTATGCGTCGCCATAGATGGTGTTGTCAGACCGAGGAGTGACTGTTGGTTTGTGGGGAGCAAGCCATATAATGGTAGCTAATTCGCGTTTGTTTATCGGCAGTCTATGCGCTTGCCATGGTTGGTAACGATTCCATGCAGTCTGTAGTTCCCGGAGTTACTATCCCGGAGTGGTTATTTGAGACATGCCGATTGGGAGATGGTGTTGTCGTGCCGTGACCGTTCTTGGTGCGGTAAAGGCAAGCCTGACTGGGCATGTGTGTCATACTTGTCAGGGGTGGATTGACTCTCTGGGTTATTGTCAGGCAGAGTGTTTCAGGGCTCGCCATAGCATTCGGGAGGCTATGCTGTCTGTTCCGACCCGGATTGCGGCATTTTGGTCTGCGGGACGGATCTGGTGATGCCTATATATCCGGTGTGTTCCCCTCTTCCGGGGTTGTTTTCTGATAATACTACCTCACCTTGCTTAAGCGCTTGGTAGCGGTGTAGCTAAGGCTGGGCTGGTTCTCAGACGTGTGGTTTTCCGCTATGGTCCTGCGCATCTCTGGGCATCCGGAGCTCCGTGAGGGGACAGGATGACAAGTCTCTCGCCAGCCGCTCGTTTCGGGCGACGCATAGGGGCGCTCGCAGTTCCTGACCTGTATTAACGCAAACGTGGGAGCCAGGGGCCTGCGTGGTGCGGGGTAGGGACGGGGTACGGGTTCCATACTGCTACGTTTCCGTGTTGGTCGGCCAAGCGACAACCCTCCTATGGCCCGTAGAATGTTGCACCGCACTGATTCGAGCAGTGGCTGTTGGAGGCATCCGAGGTAGTTGTGTCACGTGTGTTCTCTAGCCGGCTGGTACCGCGCTACTCACCCACGGACGTTCGAGATTCTTACTCTTGATCAGAACGAGTTTGAGGTTTGATGCTGGTTTGATGTCATCCGCCCCATCTAGGTATGAGGCAAGGCGGCCCGTGCCCGGGTATGAGTATCCGGACGGAGGTGGCGTCCAGAGGAGCGAAGACGATGAATATGTGGCCTGGAGGGGATGCCGAGATCCTGGAGATGGAGATGGACCATCCGTAGAGGCAGGCCCGCACCGTGGTATCGTCCCCGGTGAGGAAGGAGGGGTCTGCCCTGATGGTCGACCTTTCGGTGACCAGGGAGGCAGCGTTGGGGATCGGCGAGGATCGGCCGGAGGTGGCCTCCAGAGAACTATGCAATGTTCACTGGAGGGTAGTCATTGGTGCAGCTGCCGGGGAAAAAACGAGCGAGCTGGGCATTCTCTGGAGTAGGGACCAGCGAGGAAGGGCAGAGCTCTTCGAGGCCTGACTGCAGGACGACGAATTGGATAGAAGAGCCAACACTTTCCTGAGTCTGATTGGCGAAGAAAGTGCGGAGGGGGGACAAGCCAGCACCGAGATAGATCCAGCTGGTCTCCTCTACGCCGGGTGCCGGTGCACCGCCAGGTACGTTGTTGGGATCGACCTGACGGTCGATCTTGAAGAGGGGAGGAGTGTGGCGATGGCACCGGTCACCACGATTCCAAGCTAGGTAATTGTGAGGTAGCTCACTGGGAACCACAGGCAGGGTATGGGTAAATGTTCTGTGTTTGCGATTGTATAATTAATTGTGATGTCTGGTGTCTATTAGTGTGAGTTTTCGTGCTGTTATGCCTGCTCACCAATTGATAGATGTGGATAGTCGAGTCCCTACATGAGGCAGCCATGTTGGGTGGGTTAGCCACCCCCTCTAGCGGCGGAGAGTGGCGCGGGAGAAATGAATAGCTGACACTGTGTGTGAGACTGGAGTGACAGCTGAGTTCGTCTCGGAAGTTGAGAGAGGTAACACTCGAGTTCGTCTCGGGAGTTTAGATAAGTAGGCGTCGCAGCATGTAGCTAGTTCACTCTGTATGAGCATGGAGTGGAGAGGCCGGTTGAGTTGTGTGTGGAGACTGGAGAGTATGGTGACAGCTAGCGTACGTGTACTGGTGGTACAGTACGGCCACCGGTGTTCGACGTGGCTTGTGCGTGAGACCCCGCAGAGAGTCAGCCACAGTTAGGAGCTTCGGTTGCTGCGTAGGCACCGTTGTATTGTCCTGTTGTTGTGGGACGAGTAAATAATACAGTGAGTAGAGTATTAAATGGACTCCTAAAATAGTAGAGAGAAGAGTGCCAAAGCTACACGTGTAGGATAGAAACTGGGCTATGCTGTAAGCGGCCGTGCAGTAGAGAGCTTGCCGGTTATTTAGCCCTTTGTCTGGCTACGCTTATATCTGTATAGCCTTTGTTTATACACCGGGTTGACACTTATTATAAGACGTAACGGAAGGCCAGCAGAGCAGGGTGGGGTGCCTCGTTGTCATGTTTGTGGTGTGTCGTCCCTCGTCCGGCATTGTTGACTAACCACGCTATCGCACCGGAGCCTCTTTCTTTCCCACTTTCTCCCTCTCTCTCTCTTTTATTTTCTCTCGTCTTCTCTCTCCCTGTCTCTATCGCTCTCACCTTCTCTCCTTCTCTCTCTATCGCTCTCTCACCTTCTCTCCCCCTCTCTCTCTCTATCTCTCCCCCTCTCTCTATATATCTATCTATCTATCTCTATCTATCACTCTCGTTTTCTCTTCCATGCACTCACGCTCTCGCTGTCGCTGTTTCTCTCTGCGCTCGCGCGTGTATGTGTGGCGTTACCGAGGGGGGGGGGAGTGAGGATTCTCTCACAGCAGTGATTCTGGCTTCCCGCGCTCGCTCGCGCCTCCGCTCACGTCAAGTAAAGATCAAATCGAGGCGTGATTGATCACGATGCCGTGTATCACACACGCACGCACGCACGCACGCACGCACGTGCGCTCGCTCGCACGCACATACACGAACGCACATACCCACCAAAAGCGTATAATATATATATATATATATATATATATATATATATATATCAGTTTCTCTATCTGTCTGTCTCTCTCACGCTCTCTCTCTCGCTCTCTCTTTAACTCCCTCTCCCCCTCTCCCTCCCTTCCCCCTTCCTCTCCATCCCTCCCTCCTCTCCCTTGCTCTCATCCCACCCACCCTTCCACTCCCATCTCTACCTACTTACACAGAGTTAGCTTCTCGCCGCTGTCGGGGT
>NW_014578138.1:82422-86576 GCF_000485595.1 Priapulus caudatus
ACACACACACACACACACACACACACACACACACACACACGCACGTACATATACACGCACCTAGCAGTTTCCATTCTCCGTTCTCGACGAACTCCTTCGTGCTTCCTTCCGAATCCTTCTCGAACAGTTCCAGGTGGAAGCCGTTGTACGTCCACGAGCCAAACTTCATCTTGCATCGCTGCTCGTCGAACGGGAACCAGGCGATGTTGATCTTGCACGTGCTCTTGAAGATGCCCGGAGGCAAGTACGAGCAGTTTCCGTCGTGCGAGACGACGACGTTCGTCGGATATGTGCTGTCGAATCGCTCGTCGGCGCTGCAAGAGATACCTGCATATGTATACACCTGTATAGCGTCATACATGCGAACAGGTGCGGTGTTCGTGTACAACGTTACATAGACAAGTAGGTAATGTATACCTGTATACGATCATACATACAGGTAAGTAGTTTTTACCTGTATACGGCCGTACATACGGGTAGATAATGTATGCCTGTATACTATCACATATACAGGTAGGTAGTTTATACCTGTATACGGTCGTACATACGGGTAGATAATGTATACCTGTATACTATCCCACATACGGGTAGATAATGTATACCTGTATACTATCACACATACGGGTAGATAATGTATACCTGTATACTATCATACATACGGGTAGATAATGTATGCCTGTATACTATCACACATACGGGTAGATAATGTATGCCTGTATACTATCACACATACGGGTAGATAATGTATACCTGTATACTATCACACATACGGGTAGATAATGTATGCTTGAATACTATCATACATACGGGTAGATAATGTATACCTGTATACTATCATACATACGGGTAGATAATGTATGCCTGTATACTATCACACATACGGGTAGATAATGTATGCTTGAATACTATCATACATACGGGTAGATAATGTATACCTGTATACTATCACACATACGGGTAGATAATGTATACCTGAATACTATCATACATACGGGTAGATAATGTATACCTGTATACTATCACACATTCGGGTAGATAATGTATACCTGTATACTATCACATATACAGGTAGGTAGTTTATACCTGTATACGGTCGTACATACGGGTAGATAATGTATACCTGTATACGGTCGTACATACGGGTAGATATGTATACCTGTATACTATCATACATACGGGTAGGCACTGACGAATCGCTCGCCAACACTATAAACACGGAGCGTCTGACGTCATATACACCGGTTATAGGTCGCGTGGTTACATCCGCCCACTATTGTACAATATCTTACTCGCTCAATCACTCACTTGCTCACTTGCTCACCTGATCACTCACTCACTCACCAACTCACTCACCCACGCACCCACCCACTCACTCACTCACTTGAGTGAGTGAGTGAGTGAGTGAGTGAGTGAGTGAGTGAGTGAGTGAGTGAGTGAGTGAGTGAGTGAGTGTGAGTGAGTGAGTGAGTGAGTGAGTGAGTGAGTGAGTGAGCGAGTCAACTCACTCACCCACGCACTCACTCACTCACTCACTCACTCACTCATTCACTCACTCACTCACTCACTCACTCACTCACTCACTCACTCGCTCGCTCACTCACTCGCTCGCTCACTCACTCACTCACTCACTCGCTCGCTCGCTCACTCACTCACTCACTCACTCGCTCGCTCACTCACTCACTCACCCACTCGCAATTCGCTAATTAATTACCCCATTCATTGATCTACATATTTAATTAATACAGAACGTCTCTCAGCGTCGCTTTCGTCGTCGCCGACATCATGTGGTCTATGCTCCGGTGATGCGCCGACGTCTTTAATTTAAACGGATGAGTGTCGGCGCGTCTTTGATAGCCGACGCAATAATCATGCTCGGTAATTGCATCTTCGGAAAGCGGCCGAGACGCGTATGGTAATGCCGCCACGAATATCTCTACTGAGCCGCGCGTTTCGCTTTCCGTCCGATAGGAGGCGTGCATCGGAAAATCCACAGCGCGCGCGAAAAATTCTGGACCGGATTTAGCGTGGTATGCACCCGCCGTTATGATAAGCGACCCCCAGGGCCGTAGACTGCGGGGGGGGCAAGGGGGGCAGCTGTCCTCCTAGATTTTGGAGCAAAATTAAAAAAATTAATTGTTCTACTAAAGGAGAATTGTCGTAGTCTGAATGAAGGCTGTACATGTACTCAAAAGTGCCTCAAATACTATCTCCTGCGATCTACATTTTCAAAATTTTCTGTGGGAGGTCTCCCAGACCCCCACCTGTTTCTCACCCCTCTAAAAGATGTACTCTTTTAAATCCTGAATCCGCCACTGTCCCCCTAGAAATTTGCTCAGCCTATGACCCTGGACCCCTTTCTCCGCTGCGCATGCGCTCCTTCTTTCGTTTGCTTCTTTTCCCCCTTCTCTACTTTCCTCGCGTCCGCATCCGCTTCTTTCTTCTCCTTCATTTTTCTTTTTGTTCTCTTCCCCGAACTATCCCTTCTTCCTCTCCCCATTCCCTTTCTTCTTCTCCCCTTTCTTTTCCTCCTCCCCTTCTCCTTCCACTACAGTCACGGAATGCATAACCATCGCTCGTAGCGGCCGTAATATAGTGGGAACCCCATGCAGCGAGCGCGAGCGTGTTAGTAAACACGTCGCCGACGCGCGTCGACGGTAATCGGGTTTATCGGTGAATTATGTCTGGCCGCCGATTCTCCACGCGGCATTTTCCGTCGTCTGCGCACGTCCGCCGCGGTTACCATTGAATTACATATCGCGATGAGGATGTTACGTGACCCTGCAAATCCGAATCCTGAACCAAAACTTGCGACCAAAACTTTACACTAACCGACCCCTTAACCACAACCCTGATTTTCTAACCATAATGTAACCCTAACCTTAACACTAACCCTAACCCTAACGTTAACACTAACCCTAACGTTAACATTAACCCTTACCATAACCATATCCCCCGGCTCTGATGTGCTTTTCATCCTAATAACAATTCATTAATTCCGTTCTGCGATATCATTAACATCTCTAATTAATTCTAACGCCGAACACGAATCACGCGTGTCGTAGCGCGATACATGATAGTAGTTACACATACTACGGTATGTTGCTAGCCGTACCCGTTACGTCTATATAGCCTAGCCTGTATGCATGAATAATTATTCACATGGATATATATATTGATGATCGCCACCATGAATCTATCGCGCATGCGTGCAGACGCACCCGCGACTCTCGCCGTTAACAGATGCGTCTTCTTCTCTCTCTCTTCACATGCTTCACAGCGCAGACGAAGATTCTTCTCCCAAAGAAAAATTAGCAACGATTTTAAAAGCCGTGTCATGGCGGACAAAAGGTCAGAGTTGAAGGTCAAAGTCATCGCTGGTGATTCGATATGAAACCCGCCGACACCGCACGCCCCCGCACTCCTCCCTTACTCCCTCCTCTCACTCTCATCTCACTCACATCGAGATTAACCTCCGCGTGTATAGAGGGCGCCACTGTTGAGGCTCAAGCGCGGGAAATAATCGTCGTCGTTGCTATTGTTTTGCGATTTTTTCCTTGCTTCCGCGCGCGCGAGTTTAATTATGTGCGTCGCAGATTCCGGGGTACGGGTGTGTGTGTGTGTGTGTGTGTGTGTGTCTGTCTGTGTGTGTGTGCGTGCAAGTGTGTGTGTGCGTGCGTGCATGTGTGCGTGTGTGGAGTGCCAGTGTTGACGTATATACCTTTTGCGATAACGGACATCAAAGCGTCATCAGAAGAAAGCTGTCATGCGCTTCTATTCTGGTTATAGTGCGACCTCGGCGAATATCTACTATACCTGGGGTCCTGTTTCATTTAAACATCAACGGTCGTCATTGTTTTGATATTATATGTGTTACGCTACATTGGCGGTGCGCATTCGCTAATGAATACATTACCTTTCTACAAGCCGTCTAGCTAAAAGCCTTTTTAAGGTTGTATTTGATTTCCATGTAACTTTATTAGATATCGAAATACACGCGCGCATTTGCGCATACACCCAAACACACACACGCACAAACACACACACACACACACACACACACACACACACACACACACACACACACACACACACACACACACACACACACACACACACACACACACACACACACACACACACACACACACACACAC
>NW_014578138.1:86905-87937 GCF_000485595.1 Priapulus caudatus
ATCTTTCTCTCTCGCTCTCCTCCTCCTCCTCCTCCTCCTCCTCCTCCCTCACTCTCCCCATCCCTCTCTCTCTCTCTCTACAAGTAACAGCCAGCACGCCGCATTTCTATGCTGTCATTATCGGCGACATCTTCTCATCGATAGCCCTTTATGAGCAGCCACAGATTTTATGGGGATTCCTTCAGAATGTGTGTGTTGTGTGTGTGTGTGTGTGTGTGTGTGTGTGTGTGTGTACGTGTGTGTGTGTGTGTGTGTTTGTGCGTGTGTGTGTGTGACTGTACGTGTGTGTGTGGGACCGTACGTGTGTGTGAGCGCGTGGCTGAAAGGTTCGCCGACGAGTTGCGAGAAGTTAAATCTCACCGCCTTTGGAAAATGCGAGATTGCTATTGCCGCCGAAGCCGTAGTTACCTCGGCACTCTCGCCAAATCTGTTTACCTAATCATGTCGGCCCGACTAATCACCGACGGTCAACAGCACGTATAATACACGCGTCTGCGAGAAATCTCCCTGCACCGACGCTTTCACGCGTTCGTGACCATGTCAGACGTGCGTGCATCGTTACAAACTGTCCCCTTCTTAGTCTGGGATAAATAGAGATGTCCAAACAAATTATTCGTATTCAGCATGAAAAACCACTCTAGAAAAAGTTATTTGGCCCTTTTTCCTCAAAAATGCCTACTGAACTTTCTTTTCCTGAAATATGAACCAGCCTATCTCGCTTATCTCTAGCTATATACATACTAGGCGCGTTTCTCTCGCTTTCTCTTTCTGTCTGTCTTTATTTCTCTGTTTCTCTCTCTCTCTCTCTCTCTCTCTCTCTCTCTCTCTCTCTCTCTCTCTCTCTCTCTCTCTCTTTCTGTCGCTGTCTCTGTCTGTCTGTCTGTCTGTCTGACTGATTGTCTGTCTGTCTGTTTGACTGTCTGTCTGTCTGTCTATCTGTCTGTTTCTCTCTCTCTCTCTCTCTCTCTCTCTCTCTCTCTCTCTCTCTCTCTCTGCCTGTCTGTCTATCTGTCTGTTTGTCTGTCTGTCTGT
>NW_014578138.1:88724-91738 GCF_000485595.1 Priapulus caudatus
CTCTCTCTCTCTCTCTCTCTCTCTCTCTCTCTCTCTCTCTCTCTCTCTCTCTCTCTCTCTCGCTCTCTCTATCCCGCCGGCGGAATGAAAACTTTCTCGCTGATATGACGAAAATGAACTCGGGCGAAAAATAATTCGATGCGCGTACAAAACATTTTCTCCGTTCGGGAGGTGGAGGGAGAGGGGGAGAACCCTGGAGAGTAGCTGACCTTTCACGCTGCGCCTCATTCAGCTGTTTTGCGTCCCACACAGATAATTGCGTCATTGGTCCGATCGCGTGATATATTTTAAATATTAACGGGAGCGTGTGGGGAAAGCGTGTCTAAGCAGCATCCGCCTTTGATGGATGGCGCGGGTACGGAGTACTGTCAGTATATATATATATATATAGGCCTATATATATATATTATACACATATAAATATATTCATAGCGTCTGCTTATTTTTCTATAAAAAGTAAAGGCTGTCTGTCGGAGTAGTAAATAACCGGGAGCAAATAAAAATAATATGCCAATTAGTTACTCGTAATTACTGCAAGAAGGCATTGAACAGCGATGTGCCATGGCGACTTATGGAGGATGATAGACATATTTGATCGGACTGACGTGAACATCATCATAACCATCATGAACACTGCCGGACCTTTGAAAACATTACGGTAATACCGTGAACTATGATGCGAGATATTGAGCGATGGCGTGGGACAGTTAGGGATGACAGCGAAGAGTCTGCGACCAAACATAGAGAGAGTGAACAATAGCAAAGGACAATTAACAGACTTTAGGACCGCGAACAAACAGAGAGGAGAGAGTAAACAATAATAAAGTACGATGAACTGTCACTGAGGACCGTGGGAAAACATAGAGAGAGATTGAACAATAACGAAGAACAAAAACAGTTATTGAGGACCATGAACAAACATAGAGAGAGAGAACAATATTGAAGGGCAATAAACAGACTTTGGAGACCGTGAATAAACAGAGTTAGCGAACAATAATGAAGAAAATAAAACAGTATTGAAGAACCGTGAACAAACAGAGGGAGTTAACAATAATAAAAAGCAATGGACAGTCTTGGAAAACTGTGAACAAACATGAAGAGAGTCAAGAATAATGAAGGACAATGAAGAGCCTTGAAGAACAATGAACAAAAGGTGAAAAGAGTATACAACCATGGAGGACTGACAAATATAAATGAATATAACGAATAATTATAGAAGACAACAGGCTATCACAGAAGAACCGCCAACAATCATAAATACCCGAGAACAGAGACCAGTAACAACACGAAAACGATTCCATGACGTAGCTCGGTCAGCAACCAAGTTATTATACATGACAGTTAGCGGTGATATTTTCTTTTCTAATATATTATTATTATGCTAATACTTGCTAATACTTATGATTAGTTCTAACAACGTTCACGATATAATAGTAGACAGCAAACCTGTTATATAGTAGCACATCCGGCTTCCATATCCGGTGTGGAGGGATACGCAAATCCATGATTCCGCCATATTCTTCCGGCGGCCATCTTAGATTTGCGTCGTTCCAGTCCTGCAAGATACGTATCGGATATATTGTACGGAAAATTATTAGTTTGAATGTGTTTTGAAGACGTCGTCAAAAATCGAATCTTACAAGTCTGTATCTGCATATCGATTAATTTTGCGCAGCTGTTTTTTTTTTTTTTGCTTATTCATATCAGATTCGATTTAATTTCATACAGAAAATGAAAGAATTCTTATAAAGGTTAATTATATTTGTAACAGATAATAAGAGGCGTGACATCGGTAAGTAATCAGGGAAACGTGCAGACAGATACCATGCAAAGGAGTTGAGGTACAAGCGCACCCACGCTGTGAGTCGATCATGGGGGAACATGCACGGAGCGACAGCCAAAATGTCTGGCATCAAAATCATAGCAGATTCGAGAAGCACGAACATGCATAGAAGTAACAGTGTGTGCGCGCGTGCGTGCGTGTCGCCATGTAGTTGCACTTACATCTGTATAGTATATATATCCGACTTCGCTTCTGCAGATCGCGGACGAAAGAGAGAGGAAGAGATAGGAAGAGCGAGAGAGAGAGCGAAAGAGAGAGGGGAGAAGGAGAGGGAGAGAGGGGGGAGAGAGATAGAGAAAGAGAGGGGAGAGGGGAAGAGACAGGGTAAGAGAGGGGAGAGAGAGAAAAAGAGAGAGAGAAAGAGCGCGAGAGAAAGAGAGCAAGAGAGCGAGAGAGCGAGAGAGGGAAGCCAAGGCGCACCGACGGTTGCCGTTAATACTTCGGCGATCGATCAATCAGAAACGCGATAAGGTAAAAAAAAAAATCCGGCCGTCAGCAACGAGCAATCATACCGTCATGAGAGAAAGGGGAGAGATGGAGGAAGGAAAGAAGAGGGAGAGATGGAGAAAGGAAAGAAGAGGGAGAGATGGAAGAAGGAAAGAAGAGAGGGAGGGAAGAAGGGAGGACGGGAGGGAGGCAGAGAGCCAGACAAAGGGAGAGGGAAGAAGGAAGCGAGAGGGAGGGAGGAAGGGAGCGAGAGAGAAAAAGAGGAAGGAAGGGAGAGAGGAATGGAGAGAGACTTTGAGAGAATGGGAGAAGGATGGCGAAAGGGAGGGAGGACGAGAGGGAGAGAGAAAGGTTGGAAGGGAGTGAGGGAGGAGAGGAGAGAATGGGAGAAAGAGGGCAAGAGACAGATAGGGGGAAGGATGGGATAGAAGAGAGAGAGGGGGAGAGGGAGGGTGGGAGGGAGGTAGGGAGAGACGGAGAAAGAAGGAATGGAGGGCGAGAGACGGACAGACAAACAGACAGACAGGGAGAAAAGGTGAGAGAAGGAGGGAGTGAGAGAGAAGCAAATAAAGAGACGAAGAGGGGGAGAGTCAGCGGCAAAGCAAAGAAAGAGAGAGTGCCGGCGACAGAAAGAAAAGAAAGAAAGAGTAAGAAAGAAAGAGAAAAAAAAGATAGAATGAGAGAGAGAGAGAAGAGAGAGAGAGAGAGAGAGAGAGAGAGAGAG
>NW_014578138.1:92511-93649 GCF_000485595.1 Priapulus caudatus
TGATGGTGGTGGTGATGGTTGTGGTGGGGGTGGTAGTGGTGGTGGTGCGTGTGGTGGTGGTTGTGATGCTCGTGCATGCTAATGCTGCTACTCCCTCCGCCCTTCGTCCTCCTTTCCCGTGTTTTCCTCCCCCTTCTCCTCCTACTACAGCGTGAACCGCAATCTTAAATCAATCAATAATTTGACAAAGGTGTTCCGTACACAAATTATACAAATTTAAACTTTTTTAATGGAAAAGAATTAGAAAGTATCAATCGTATGGAAAGTTTCAATTTAGTAAATAGATTTAGAAAAAAAAGATTACACGAAGATGCACGAATACATATATGTTCGAGGCTTGAGAGTCCGTCGCTGTGAGCGTAGACCGTGAGTGAATCCATGCAGAGGTAGGCAAATGTGTAGCATCGTAGACGAACCCCTTGTGACAAACGTACTCCCTTTGACGTTGCGCATGCGCATAGGAGTGCTATAATTATTAGCTTTTGAATTTTAGCTGTTGAAGGGTGTACGTTTTCCATGGGGGAGAATATCGACTGTGCTACACATACATGCAGGTGGGCATGCGTACTTACAAAATTCAACCACACATTAGCCGTTAATATTTGATTCTTTTCATCCTACAACAAACACAAAACAAACAATAACTGCTCGGGTTACGCAGCACACCGCTAGTCGTACTCCGGCGTTGCACTATAGCCACACGCACACGCGTGCGCGCACACGGGGAAGCGGGTTGTAGCTACAATCAAACACACACGCACGCACGCACACACACGTACCTACTCACACAAAACGCCTACTTTCTCCCTATTACCGACTACCTACTGCCAGGAATGACGTCACCGTCACGCTATTGATGACGTCACACTCCTGGCTGGTGTGTTGAGGGGTGTATGGGGGGAGGGGGAGAGGGTTGGCGGGAGGGAGGGGCTACATGCAGGTTGGGGAGGGGTTGTCGAATGTTCCTCACTTACCATCTGTAGCCAGATATTGGCCAGCATTATCTGATTCTTTTCGTCCTATAACGATAAATGTTTTAGACAAAACCAACAATGTTTTTTTTATGATCTATCTTCTCCATCTCTCTCTCCCTCTCTCTCTCTCTCTCTCTCTCTCTCTCTCTCTCTCTCTCTCTCTC
>NW_014578138.1:94980-99291 GCF_000485595.1 Priapulus caudatus
ATACATACATACATATATACATATATATATATATATATTATGGGCTTTTATACGAGATTTTTACTCATTTCTCATTTTGTCACCGCAACACCGCGTATGTGAGAACGACGCTCGTATCATGGCTCGCGCGCCATACACTCACTACATTATCTCATGAACATATTTTCGCGTCGCGTTATACTACGTCTACTGCATTAGCATATCGCAATCACGCATTTCATCACGCGCTGACATTTCAAAGCAGGACTATTAATGGAGGCCGACGTGTGGCGGGATGAATAATGGTTAACACACACAAAAACTATTTCGAATATCGCGCGGAAACATTTTTTTTTCATCAGCTTTTTTTTTTTTTTTGAAAAGTTGTCGACAGCGAACAACAACGCGCTCGCCAATTTTCGCGTTCTCGTGTTGTACGGTATATACGTTGTTGTAATTGTGCTTTACATGGGTCGGCTGCTTGTTCGTTCTTTGAGGTTGAGCGGGAGCACACGGAGAGTGAGTGGAGAGAGAGAGAGGGGGAAAGAGGGAAGCTATGGAAAGTAGATTTTCGAGAGAGAAACGAGAGAAAGAAAGTGAGAGACGAGAGACCGAGAGAGAAGAGAGATGAAAGAAGTGAGATCGGAGGAGAGGAGAGAGAGAGAGGCGAGAGAGAGAGAAACGCGAAACGAGGAAAGCAAAATACACACAGCGCATTAAGGAGTAGATATAGATAGCAATATGGTATGGAGAGATGACGATAAGATACGATAGCATAGCATAGATAGAGAAATAAAGAGGATAATAGATAGATAGATGATTAGATAGATAGCAATAGATAGGATAGATAAGTAAGATAGATAGAATAGATAGTAGGATAGATAGATTAGATAGATAGAATAGATAGATAGATGAGGATACTATTAGACTAGATAGGATTTAAATAGATAGCATGAAGCACGAGGAGAGAGAAAGAGCGAGTCAGCGAGACGAGGGAGAGCTAGCAGAGCCGAGCGGAAGCGTTGTGCTGAGTTTCCATCTTCTGTATAGGCCAAAAAGCCATCGCCTGCGAGTTTGTAACCGGCGTGCCGAGAATTTCTCAATCCATTTGGCTAAATACGTAGCCTTTATGAACAATAGACCGTACGTTTATATAAATACGTAGCTTATGAAAAATACGTCAAGCCTTATAAGAATTACGCTAGGCCTTATAAAATCGTACCGCTTATTAAAATACGTAGTTTATAGAATACGCTTAGCTTATAAAAAGACGTGAGGCTTATAAAATACGTTAGTTATATAAAATTACGTAGCTTATAAAATACGTAGCCTATAAAATACGTAGGCTTATAAAATACGTAGCTTATAAAATACGCCAGCTCTATACAAATACGTCAGCCTTATAAAGAATACGTAGCTTATAAAATACGTAGTTTATAAAATACGATGCTTATAACAATACGCTAGCTTAGACAAATCACGTAGCTTTACACCTATACGTAGGCTTGATAAAATACGTTAGTTTATAAACATACGTAGCTTATAAAATACGTAGCTGTATAAAATACGTAGTTTATAAACATACGTAGCCGTACTAAAATACGGTGTAGCTTATTACAAAGTTACGTAGTTTATAAAATACGTAGTTATCAAGATACCGTAGCCTTATAAAATACGTAGTTTATAAAATACGTAGCTTATAAAATACGTAGTTTATAAAATACGGCTTAGCTTATAAAATAGCGTAGCCTTATAAAATACGATAGCTTTATAAAATACGTAAGGCTTCATCAAATACGTAGCATTGATAAAATACGTAGCTTTATAAAATACGTACGCTTATATAAATACGTAGCGTTATACAAAATTACGATAGCTTGATAAAATGCGGCATATAGCTTATAAAAATACGGATAGCTTATAAAATACGTAGCTTATAAAAATACGTCTAGCTTGATAAAAGCTGTATAAAATACCGCATATAAGCCTTAATAAAATACGTATAGCTTAGTGAAAATAGTATAGGCTTTAAAATACGTATAGCTTATAAAATACGTATAGCTTTATTAAAGATTACGGTGCTTATAAAAGGACGCTAATTAGCCTTAATAAAATACGGCGAGGCTATAAAATACGTCGTAGCTAATAGAAATACGTTGTAGCTTACAAAATACGGCATATAGCCTTATAAAATACCGTAGCTTATAAAATACATAGCTTATAAAATACGTATAGTTATAAAATACGTAGCTGTATAAAATACGGTATTAGGGCTATCGTAAAATACGTAGCTCATAAAATACTGCTGAAGCTAACTAAAATACCGCTGTAGCTTACAAAATACCGACCCTATATACGCGCTTATAAAATTAGCGAGCTTATAAATAAATACGATAGCTTAATTAAAAGACGCTATTAGGCTTATCAAACTCAACTACGTGAGCTTATAAAATACGCATATAGCTTATAAGAATACGGCATATGCGCCTTATAAAAATACGTAGCCTTATAAAAAGTACGTGGTAGGCTAATAAAATACGCTGTAGCGCTTACAAGCAAGTACGTGTAGCTTTATAAAAAACGTATCCTTATAAAATACCGTAACTTATAAAATAAGTAGGCTTATAAAATAGCGTATCAGCTTATAAAAATAGCGGTAGTGAGCTCATACAATACGGCATATAGCGCTTATAAAATACGTATTCGCTTCATAAAATACGCCATCAATAGCTTATAAAATACATAGCCTTATTTAAAATACCAGCTTATCAAAATACGTAGCATTATAAATACGTCTAGCTTATAACAATACGTAGTTTATAAAATTACGCGTTGCTTATAAAGATACGTAGCCTTATAAAATACGTAGTTGTATAATATACGTAGCCTTATAAAATACGGTAGTTTATAAAATACGTATATGGCTTATTAAAATACGTAGCTTATAAAATACGTAGTGTTATAAAATACGTAGCCTTAGTAAAAATAAGAATATATATATATAAAATATAAAAGGGTAGTTATAATAGAAATACGGTAAGCTTATCAAGATAACGATAGACCTCCTATATAAAATACAAGTAGAGTTTAATAAAATAACGCATAAGCTATATAAAATACGTAGTTTATAAATACGATAGACCATTATTCGTGCTTCAAGAAGTTTATATAACCAATAAGAATATAATAATACGAAATAGTATAATAAAAAAAAAAAAACAAAAACAAAAGAAAAAAAAAAATGATATTATCGTAGATAATATATATAACAAGATAGACTATAATATCGAAGCTCCTATAAATGCGCATACTAGTGTATAAAAATACGGATAGCCTATTAAAATACGTAGCTTATAGAAATACGTAGCTTTTATAAAGAGCCTTCACTAAACAATACGCATATAGCTTATGATAAATACGTAGTCAGGTTATAAACATACGTAATACGCTATATAAAATACGTATAGCTTATAAAGTACGTATAGCTTATAAAATAGCGCTAGCTTATAAAATACGTATAGTTATAAAACTACGGTAGCTTATCAAAAATCACGTGTAGCTAATAAACATGACGCTGACCTTAGCAAAATACGCACATAGCTCTATTAACCTCACCGTAGCTTATAAAATACATAGCGCTATGAAAATCACGTCACTCAGGCGTATTATATGAGAACTATTCGACTAGCCTTATA
The DNA here is from genome assembly GCF_000485595.1 of Priapulus caudatus. Classification (NCBI taxonomy): domain Eukaryota; kingdom Metazoa; phylum Priapulida; class Priapulimorpha; order Priapulimorphida; family Priapulidae; genus Priapulus; species Priapulus caudatus. Next base: position 98,655 of record NW_014578138.1, read on the forward strand.
ATGACGTATAGAGAAAGAGGAACTTGTAAGAATAGCCGTAGCTCCTCCCCTGCAACATACGGAACGCCTAATAAAATACCGTGCTAGCTTACAACCAGATTTACGCGCATATTGAGCTTGATAACAATAACGCTAGCTTATAAAATACATTAGGCTTCATAAAATACCGTATAGCTGTATAGAAATGACGTAGCTCTCATTAAAATATCGCCATATCATATAGCTTATAAAATACGTATATCGCTTATAAAATACGTAGCTTATAAAATACGTGTAGCTAATAAAATACGTGTAGCTTACAAAATACGCATATAGCTTATAAAATACGTGTAGCTTATAAAATACGTATCTTATAAAATACGTAACTTATAAAATAAGTAGCTTATAAAATACGTATAGCTTATAAAATACGTATAGCTCATAAAATACGCATATAGCTTATAAAATACGTATTGCTTATAAAATACGCATATAGCTTATAAAATACATAGCTTATAAAATACACATAATTTGTATAGCTTATAAAATACGTAGAGCTTATAAAATACGTATAACTTGTAAAATACGCATAATACCCATAGCTTATAAAATACGTAACTTATAAAATACACATAATTTGTATAGCTTATAAAATACG
>NW_014578138.1:101587-104971 GCF_000485595.1 Priapulus caudatus
TCTCTCTCTCTCTCTTTCTCTCTCTCTCTGTCTCTCTCTCTCTTTTTTTTTCTCTCTCTCTCTTTCTCTCTCTCACTTTCTCTTTCTCGCTCTCTCTGTCGTCTAAACGAGAGGAGAAATTGCAAATGAGATTCATGCACCAGAAAGATCTAGAGACGCGAGAGGGTCAAATTAAAATAATTGCTGTGCATGCGCGCACAGAATGCAGGCAATTTCTTACGCTAATGCCACCACAGCTAATAAGTTGATGAAATAACAACATTGTGTCGGCTATTTCGTTGTATACGAAATAGGTTATTTCGTCGGGAAAAAATATGTGCTACGCCATGACAGGAGATGGAGTTATGTTCTCCGTCTAACAACACTCCGGATACCTTCGTTTACGGCGGCACGTAGTGTGCGATCGAAGCGCTATCATATTTTCCTCTCAAATGTAGATCATTTGTTCGTAACGAATGCAAATTATTTCGTAGGTTTTTCGTCGCATTAGGTGAGTCATACGTTAGCAAAAAAAAAATTTCGATTCTTAAAACTGTCATTTTCAAGATGACCGACAATTTTTGATCATCATCCATATCATCTGGTAACATTACCACTTTCGTTATCCTCGTTTGCGGCATGTACAAGTCGCGACAGTGGAAAAAAGAAAAGACGTGTTTGCGACTTGTTGTGAAGAGCTCTCTCCTTAAGTCGGCTCGTTCTGCGCGGGGGGAGTGGTGGGGGTAATTATTCAGAGATAGCGCTGTTGACGACGACGACGACGTCGGCGTGTGTGTGTTTTTTTTGCGCGACGCAAGGACGAGCGCGGGGCGGCGTGACGAAAGAGTTACGAGAACGGCGGAAGATGACTTTGATGCTTGTTAGTTTAAGAAGCCGTGCGGCGAGTGTGTTTGCTCGCACGCACGCACGCACGTACGCACGCACGCACGCACGCACACACGCACGCACGCACGCGCGCACACACTCACGCACTCATGCACGCACGCACACACACGCAGACACTCACACCAACACACGCACGCTCTCCCACGCACGCACGCACGCACGCACGCACGCACGCAAACACGCACGCACACGTACGTACAGCCTCGCTGTCTGCGGACGCTGCGTCGATAAAGTATATAACATGTATATATGCCGGACATTGTTACTGGCATCCTTCTGTATCTGCCCGTGTTTCTGCGGCCGACAGTTTTCCTTACTATTTACCTCGCGCCTGCATCGCTTGCTCGAGCTGCTAATATTTTCATTCGGCAAATATGAATACATCAGCTCGATATATAGTAAAAGACTTCCGACCAACTCTCCCCCCGCCCTCTCTCTCTCTCGCGCGCGCGCGCTCTCTGGCTCTTTCTCTCTCTCTTTTTCTATCTCTTTCGCTTTCTTTCTCTTACTCTCTCTCTCTCTCTCTCTCTCTCTTCCTTCCTTTCTCTTTCTCTTGTTTCCCTCTCCTATCTCTCCCCTCTCCCTCTCTCTTCATGTTTCTGTCATTCTCTCCCGTGCCTTTTTTCTACCTTAATTTCTCACCCTCCGCCATTTTCTCATTTTCCTTCTCTCCTTTTCGTTTTTTTTTTTTTCTCTCTCTCGTTTTTTTTCCTTGCGTTCTTTTTCATTATCTTTCATTCTCAGTTTTCACTTCACTCTCACTACTCTCTCTCTCTCTCTCTCTCTCTCTCTCTCACTTTCTCTCTGTTACGAGATCTCGTCACAAGTCTAGACGACTTTAGTTCAAGTCTTTCTTTTAATATTTAACCGTTCTGTTGCTGTGAGACGGCCATGTAGAAGATAGGTCCGCGCCAATTTATTATGTCTGTACCTAACATGTTTTACCGTCGTTAAATAAAGTTTTTACTTACTTACTTACAATTTCTCTTTCTCCTTTCTCTCCCCTTCTCTCTATATCTTATCTCTTTCCTCCCCGCTCTTTTTCTTCCCCTTCTTCCTAACTCTTCATTCTCTACCCCGAGCCACTTTCTCCCATGATAGAAATAATGATCGTATAATTATTATATTACCGAATCGATGCTAACAATGTTTTGCCGTAGCTGCCGACGAACAGTAAATGTAGAATGACGAACGATCGGCCGCCGCATAACAAGTGAACGCCTGTTTCCCCTTTCATTCCCCGTCAACTCCGCCGGAAATCCGCACTCCAATCCCCCCAACCCAATCAACACATGTTTCCTTCAGTAAGCGCCTTCCGGTATTTGCGAGCGCTTGAATTTCATCTCGGCGGATTCTTTTCGTGTTGCTGTTTCGATTGCGCATGCGCGCATGACGAGCCGAGCGACATAATGCCGACGTGTATGAGTCACCCCTGTTTAGAAGCCACTCGGCTAATTCCACTCCGTAACGCAAGGAAATGCCGACGCCGCCGCCGCTGCCGCCGCCGCCGCAACCGCTAAGTAATAAATTGCGTATATTATAAGACGGTTTTGAAAACGTCGGACGTCGTCGTCTGCGCGCGTCCTCGCCGTCGTCTGCGCGAGTCACGTGACCGAAAGAAACGCAAGCTCATTCGCCCGCGGCCTGAAGGCGAGGCCATCGGGCGGGAACTAGGATGCTGCGCGTCTCTATCTCTCTCTCTCTCTCTCTCTCTCTCTCTCTCTCTCTCTCTCTCTCTCTCTCTCNCTAGGCGGATTGATGTCTGGAGAAACAGGACGACGCTGTGAGATCGCTACGCGTGTATAACGATGATAAATCAAGATGAATCAAGATGGAGACGTTTGTGATGCTCTCGGATGCGGAGGCTGGCAGATCTAGTAATGACGATCACTAATGACCATGGCACCAATGACGACGACAACACAAGGACAAAAGCAAGGACTAATATAGTAACGACGACGACGATGACGACGACAACACAAGGACAAGAGCAAGGACTAATATAGTAACGACGACGACGATGACGACGACAACACAAGGACAAGAGCAAGGACTAATATAGTAACAACGACGACGATGACGACGATGATGATGATGATGTTTACAACGGCAACGATAATCACAATTGACGATGACGATGACGATGACGATGACGATGACTATTATTCCCATATCGTTTATAGCCACTACACCAGAGTAGACTTTGCTGAACCGGCCGCTGACTCTCTCTCTCTCTCTCTCTCTCTCTCTCTCTCTCTCTCTTTTCCCCTCTCTCTCTCTCTCTCTCTCTGTCTGGCTTCCTCTCTCTGTGTGTGTCTCTCTCTCTCTGTCTGGCCTTCTCTCTCCCTCTCTCTTTCTTGCATTCTCTATATTATCTTTCTCCCTCTTACACTCTCTCGCTATCTCTTTATCGCTTTCTTTCTCTCTCTCTCTCTCTCTCTCTCTCTCTCTCTTTTCCCCTCTCTCCCTCTCTCTCTCTCTGTCTGGCTTCCTCTCTCT
>NW_014578138.1:113226-117033 GCF_000485595.1 Priapulus caudatus
GTGTGTGTGTGTGTGTGTGTGTGTGTGTGTGTGTGTGTGTGTGTGTGTGTGTGTGTGTGTGTGTGTGTGTGTGTGTGTGTGTGTGTGTGTGTGTGTGTGTGTGTGTGTGTGTGTGTGTGTGTGTGTGTGTGTGTGTGTGTGTGTGTGTGTGTGTGTGTGTGTGTATATTCCATTTAGCTGTCAAAATTAGCTGTTGAATTCGTACAATCTCGAGAAAATTCTACTTTTTCACTCTTCCCACGCACACGCACATACGCACACAGCACACGCCACACACGCAATAATCTAAAATAATAAATTTCAATGCAATTAATGACAGAATTCATATACAGTAACGTTTACCCGGATTTCATGAACCCGTACTTGTCCGTATAAATTCTGCTGGGACTGATTTTATTGCAAACGTGAACCTAACGTAGATAGACTAGATAGTTTGTTTATTACGCTAGAACTGTAACTGTAACTGTAACTGTAACCCTAACAGCAACAGTAACTCTGACAGTCACTACGACTGTAGCTTTGACTGGGAGCCATTACCCCGGGCGACTAGACCCCCTTTCAGCTATACAGTTAACATTACAGTCAACCCCACGGTGTCACAATGACTGTGGCTGTAACAGTAACTGCGGGTAAACAGACCCAGGCTTTGCTATATAGTTAACTCTACAGTCAAGCCCATTGTGTAACAATGACCGTGACTGTATCTGTGAAGCATTAACACGTCTGTAACGGTAACAGTAACTCTAACAGTAACAGTGACTGTAACTGTAGCGGTATCTGCAATGTAGTACCACGTCTGTAATGGTAACAGTAACTCTAACAGTAACAGTGACTGTAACTGTAGCGGTATCTGCAATGTAGTACCACGTCTGTAATGGTAACAGGAACTCTAACAGTAACAGTGACTGTAACTGTAGCGGTATCTGCAATGCAGTACCACGTCTGTAACGGTAACAGTAACTCTAACAGTAACAGTGACTGTAACTGTAGCGGTATATGCAATGCAGTACCACGTCTGTAATGGTAACAGTAACTCTAACAGTAACAGTGACTGTAACTGTATCGGTATCTCCAATGCAGTACCACGTCTGTAACAGTAACAGTAACTCTAACAGTAACAGTGACTGTAATTGTAGCGGTATCTGCAATGCATTACCACGTCTGTAACAGTAACAGTAACTCTAACAGTAACAGTGACTTAACTGTAGCGGTATCTGCAATGCAGTACCACGTCTGTAATAGTAACAGTAACTATGAATGTAGCGATAACTGTGAGGCATTACCACGTCTGTGACTCCAACAGTAACTCTAACTCTAATAGCAACATTAACTGTGACTGTAGCGGTAACTGTGAGGCATTAACACGTCTGTAACTGTAACTGTAACTGTAACAGTGACTGTGACTGTAACTGTAACAGTGACTGTGACAGCTACAGTCACAGTCACTGTTACAGTTACAGTCACAGTCACTGTTACAGTTACAGTCACAGTCACTGTTACAGTTACAGTTACAGTTACAGACGTGGTAATACCTCACGGTTACCGCTACAGTCACAGTCACTGTTACAGTTACAGTTACAGTTACAGACGTGGTAATACCTCACGGTTATGTGGCGGTATAACTATGAGACATTACCACGTCGATGATCTGTTGCAGGTCTATGCCGAACGATACTCGCACGGGCTCGCTCTCGTTCACGACGGGTCGCTCCAGCGGCTGGTAGTCCTCCAGTAGATGCTTGAGCAGTCGTCGCTCGTTGGCACTCTGATGAGATTCTAAAAAACATCGTTACAGAGTCTTTTACAGAGGGCTTTTACAGAGGGTTTACATCTGATGCACACTGGTTACTGACGGACTGACGACTACACGGTTAGTGGTCGTACAGTGCGGTTAATGTTAGTGCGAAACTTGTGTTAGTACCACAGAATTATTAGTGCCGAATAGTATCCAGTTAGTACTACTTGCAATAGTACAGAGAGTCTTTAATTATAATAGTACCAGGGAGCCTATGGTTAAAATAGTATCGTAAAGCTTTTAGTAGCGGGGATTATATTAGTATAGTATAAAATAGTAGTAAAAGTAGTATAACATATTATTGACCTAAGACAAAATCGTTTATGATAGATGATGAACTTAATTGACACTGATTTCGCTGTATGAACAGAGAAGACCATTTTGACAAATTTAATTAATTAATTAATTAACCAATTAATTATAAAATTGTTTACCATATCGCCATCTATATGTCGAAATCATAATTACAGCATTTAATAAATTACAGTAGTTATTTAAAATGAAAATTTATATTTTAATTACAGTTCCATCTAAAATGCGTCTGTCATCTGTAGTAAATTGCAACGCCGGCCATTTAAAAATGCGTGAGCAGCAAGAGTATGAATAGCCGTGTTTGTGCAAATTATCTAACAAAACACTCGTATCGGCTAGAACTATTCAGATGTAAAAAAGCGATGGAAAAAAACATGAACAGTCCCAATACGCACGCACGCAAAACGGACGAGCCTCGATTTTTAATTGAAATAGCGTTTTTTTCGCGAGCGGTAAATTGGACTTTTATATCTATCATTTCCTGAGCGCGTCTTCTGGGAGAGAGAGGCGCCCATAGATCTGTTTACCACGTCCTCTCTGCATCACCAGCGCCCCCTAGGCGTTTTTTCTCGCATTTACATCTCGCAAACGACAGAACTCTGCCGAAGACAACGACAACAACGATAACGACAACGATAACGACAACGAAGACGACGACGACGACGACGACGACGCCAATAACAAAACCGACGAAATCGACTACAGCGACGATGACGCCTGCGCCGCCGCCGCTGCCGCCGCTGCTGCCAAAAATATTGACAATGACGACGCCACCGCCGCCACCGACGACCATGACGACATAAGTTCCCCATCGACGTGGCGGATTCATTTTCCCCTCGATCGCCGACAAGATTTAATTATCGTTAATTGATCGAAGTCACGACATCAAAGAGATTCGCCGAGATACGCGCCTAGCGATACGAGATACGTGTAGCGAGAACAAGAAGAAACGCCGGCTTCTCCCCCGAGTGTGCTCGCTGTAGCCGGGAAGAGGAGGAGGAGAAGTAGGGAGAGGGGAGGAGGAGGGGAAGGGATGAGGCGGAGGAAGAGGGAGAGAGAAGGGAGGAGGAGGAGAGAGAGAGGGAGGAGGAGGGGAGAGGGGGGGGAGGAGGAGGAGGAGGAGAGAGAGTGGGAGGAGGAGAAGGAGGAGGAGGAAGAGGGGAGAGGGGGAGGAGGAGGAGGAGGAGGAAGGGAGAGGGGGAGGAGGATGAAGAGGAGGGGAGAGATAGCGGAATGTCTCCTGCAGTTGGATTATGATGGATAAGAGGAGAATGAGGCTGCTGCTGCTGCTGCCGCGGCGGGGGAGGAGGAGGAGGGGGAGGGGACAGGGAGATCGATGTTATGGGCAGTTATTATTCAGAGCTTTCCCGGGTCTGTCGCCGTCCCCCGCCGGTAGACTTCATGAAGATATCAACCAGCGATGATTAATTCTTCTGACAGCGACTATGTGCTACGAAGCTGTCGCAGTAGCGGCGGCAGTGGCGTGGCGGCGGTGAGGGCGGCGGGGGCGTGGGTGGTGCGGCGGAGGGTGTGGCAGCAATGGCAAGGGGCGGGGGCGGCGGGGTGGCGGCAGAGGTGTGTGTGTCGTCGTGTGTGCGTGGTGTGTGTGTGTGAGTGTAAGTGTGTGTGTGTGTGTGTGTGTGTGTGTGTGTGTGTGTGTGTGTGTGTGTGTGTGTGTGTGTGTGTGTGTGTGTGTGTGT
>NW_014578138.1:117312-118641 GCF_000485595.1 Priapulus caudatus
CCTCCTTCTCCCCTCCTCCCCTATCTCCCCCCATGCATCGATCGCTTTGCTCCCGGCGTGCGTTCTCCGGTTTCCCCGCACGACGATACGATGGCAAAGGAAGCGATGCGACGCGATGCATGTTAATGAGATATTATTGGTCGTCGTCATCGTCGTTGTCGTCATCGTCATCGTCATCGTCATCGTCATCGTCGTCATCCTCATCGTCATTGTCGTCGTGGTCATCGTCGTGGTCATCGTCATCGTCGTCGTCATCGTCGTCGTCGCCGCTGCTGCTGCACGAGAGATGAGACCCTGACAGGCGGGGTTCTTATAGCGACCACCGACCCCGCGTCGTCGTCGGCAACGCGCGACACGCATGATGAGGTCGCGAGCTAGTTGTCGCTCGGTGCGTCGCGGTGACCTGACGAGCGACATGGCGACGGAGGGTGAGATGCCAATGAGCGAAAATGATTGGCTGCGTTGCAAGCATTGATCGCAGGACGAGAGCGAGAACGCGTGAACGCAAAAAATAGCGTTCGCAGCGGCGAAGGTTGGTAGGTCATACAGCGTCAGTAGTTTTTTGTGACTTCCTTCCATTACTCCTTATCTTCTTGCTTCCCCCCTTCTTCCCTCCCACTCCCTCCGTCCGTCCATCCCGGTGATTGTTTTCCTCCCTACTTACCTTTCTCTCTTTCTTCCTGCCTCCCTCCCTCCCTCCTTCCCTTCCTGCTTCCCTCCTCCGTCCGTCCGTCCGTTCGTGCGTCCATCTCAGTCTCTGTCGCTCCCTCCGACCCTTTCTCACTCATTCCCACCCTCCCTCACTCACCCCTTCCCTCCGTCCCTCCCTCCATCGTTCAGTCATTCCATCGCGTCATAAACAAACAATCCCCCACGCGCAGCCGAATGACAAAGGCTCTGCCTCCCCCTCGCCGTCCGTTGTCCTCATCCTCCTCCGCGCGCGCACACAAGCTCACAATCTCAATGAAGCCATCGCTCACTGTTTCGACAGGCATCGCGATAGAACAGCGTCGGTTACGGCAGCAGCGGCGGCGGCGGTGGCGATAGGCGGCGGTGACAGCGGGGGAGGGTAGTGGAGGGCGGGAGACGCCTGTCACATGCACCGATGACTGATGATGATGTGTGCGGGGAAAGCAGTCGACTAAAGTAGGGAACCTCCTCCTGCGACACACGTACGCATACACATACGCGCACACACGCTCACATACTCTTGTCACATACCCATGCGCTGACGCACCCACGCACGCAGGTACACACGCGTACACACACGCAAGCACTCACGCGCATAAGCGCGCGTATACGCGCGCGCACACACAAACACACACACAC
>NW_014578138.1:124792-127009 GCF_000485595.1 Priapulus caudatus
ATCTATCTATCTATCTATCTATCTATCTATCTATCTATATCTATCTATCTATCTTATCTATCTATCTATCTATCATTATATCCATATCTAATCTATCTATCTATCTATCTATCTATTTATCTATCTATATCCTATTATCTATCTATCTAATTATCTATCTATCTATCTATCTATCTATCTATCTATATATCTATCTATCTATCTATCTATCTATCTATCTATCTATCTATCTATCTATCTATCTATCTATATCCATATCTATCTATCCATTCTTACCGATTTGATGACGCACCACACACACGGCGCCAACGCATGACCATCACACCATTACGCATTACCATTACACATTACCATTACCACTAACGCATTACCATTACCATTACCATTACCAGTAACATTATTATTAACATTGTTACGAACGTTTCCTCATTTTCTACGGTTCTGTATACGGTGGATTTTTTTTTCTCGGGGCAATTAGCGGCCGTGTCTATTTGCTGGCGTCGTAACGGGGGCTGTTACGTTGCTGCCTCAGGTGCTGTTGCCTTATTAGACGCTTTTAGGTCGTGGGAAAAACACAGACAAGCTGTCTTTCTCTTCCTTTCCATCTCGCCCTCTCTCTTTCTTGTGCGCGCTTTCTCTCTCTCTCTCTCTCTCTCTCTCTCCTCTCTCTCTCTCTCTGCTCTCTCCGCTCTCTTCTCTTGCTCTCGCTCTCTCTCGCTCTGCTCCTCTCTCTCTCTCCGCTCTCACTCCTGCGTCCTCGCTTCGCTCTCTCTCTCTCTCTCTCTCTCTCTCTCGGCGCTCTCTGTCTCTCTCTCGCTCTCGCTGCTCTCTCTGCTTTCGCTCTCGTCTCTGGCGCGCGCGCGCTCTCTCTTTCTCTTGCCCTCCTCTGCGCTCTCGCTCTCTCTCCTCGCTTTCTCTCGCACACAGGCGCTCCCTCTCCTCTCTCACTTCTCTCTTTGCTTTCGCGCTTTCGCTCTCTCTCCTCGCTCTCGCGTCCTCCATGCTCTCTTCTCTCTTCTCTCTTCTCTCTGCTCTTTGCTTTCGCTCTCTTCTATCTCTCTCGGCTCCTCTGCTCGCTCACCACTCTCGTTCTCTCCTCTGTTTCCTGTCTCTCTCGACACAACACGCCCCACAAACTTTAGATCACGTTCCGCGCTTCGCCGTGGCAAACCATGAATAATTAACCGTCATTAGAAATGCGTGGAGGCGCTAAATACCCCCCGGCCGCTGGAACAGGCCGTCCTGATGGTAAACAAATGCGCGGAGATAGGGCGGGAGAGAGAGGGGGAGAAGAGCAGAGAAAGGAGGTATACAGAAAGGGAGAGAGGGTAAGATGAGAGAAAGAGAGAGAGAGAGAAAGAGAAAGAGGAAGATAGATAATAGATAGATAGATTAGATAGTTAGATAAAGATAGATAGATAAAGTAAAGATATATAGATAGATAGAATAGATAGAATAGATTAGAAAGATTAGATGTAGATAGATATGATAGATAGATAGATAGATAGATAATAGATAGATAGATAGATAGATAGATAGATAGATAGATAGATAGATAGATAGATAGATAGGATAGATAGATAGATAGATAGATAAGTAGATAGATAGATAATAATAGATAGATATAAGATAGATAGAAGGTAGAATCAGATAGATAGATAGCATAGATAGTAGATATGATAGAGTAGATAGATAGATAGATAGATAGACTAAATAGATAGATAGATAGATAGATAGATCGATAAGATAGAGAGAGGGAGAGAAAAATAGTGCGCAGTGAGCGAACAGAGATAGATAGATAGACGAGGGGGAGCATTGCGCTAACGAGAGGAGCAAAAAAAGAAAGCAAGAAGACTCACCTGTTCTGCTGTCCGCACATACCGCGTGGCTGCATCTAGCCGCTGCCTTCGTTGTTATGCTGAGTCCTGGTGCGTACGGGTCGATCAAATCACACCGAGAAGCAAAATGTAAGAAGACGCAGGGAGAGAGCGAGAGAGACGAGAGAGAGAGAGAGCGAGAGAGAGAGAGAGAGAGGAGAAGAGATGGGAGCAGAGAGATAGGAGAGAGAGAAAGAAGAAGGAGAGAGAGAGAGAGAGAGAGAAGAGAGAGATAGATACGAGAGAGAGAGAGAGAGAGAGGAGAGAGAGAGAGAGAGAGAGAGAAGATAGAGAAGAGAGAGAGAGGAGAGAGAGGGAGAGAGAGAAGAGAGAGAGAGAG
>NW_014578138.1:127034-129534 GCF_000485595.1 Priapulus caudatus
CGCACACATGCACACAAGCAAGAGAAGCAAATGCGAGGGCACAATAGGTGGCGGCGATCGTCGCTCGTTTAGCCCGTGGTTGAGGCTCGGCCGACGTTTCCGCGAACGTCGCAAAAAGTACGCGCCTATCTGCGGGCGTCGGCCGAATCATCAACTGACGTACTAATTCATGCCACAGCCTCCCGCTCCGGCACCGCATTCCTCTCGAAGTAGAGCCTCATGCGAGGTCACGCGCCCCACGCGTACAGTGCGTACGATGATGAAAGACGCCGGCTACGCAGCTGCCTCGACGTCCTAGGAAAACGGAGCAGGGGCGGAGGGAAAGCAGAAGATGCACAGGGTAGAGTTATCGGAGTATACTCTTCCAGCGGCTGGTAGAAAGCTGGGAGTGGGGGCCGATTCACAGGGTGTAGTTCAGGGGTAATAGTCTCCAGATTAACTAGGAAGCCGAAGAACGGGGAACGGCGATGACAGGGTATAATCGGTGAGGGCGGCGAATAACTCTGTCAGACAGAAACAGCGGGAAACTAGCGAAAAGCCCAGAAGCTCATGCGAATGCGCGAAATGCGAAATGCGAGATGCGAAATGCCGAGATGCGAAATGCGGAAATGCGAAATGCGAAATGCGAGATGGCGAAAATCGCCGAAATGCGAGATGCGGAAATGTAGAACTTTATGTACAGCGAATCAGCACTTAGATTTCATCATGTTTAGAATGTGGCCAATGAAATACCGTTTGACATGCATTCAATGCTTGGGTCCTTGAGGCAAATAAGGGGCGTTCAAGTTGGTAAACAAACTACGTCATTTTGGCGCATGCGCAGTTTCTGGTTGACACCAGTCTTAAATATTATTCATGACCTGGGCTCATCGCACGAAAAAGCGAGGCATAAGCTAGGCAATTTGTAAACAATGGCTGCTCAGGCAGGCACGCACAAGGGGGTACACGCACGTACACGCGGGTACACGTACGTACACGCAGATACACGCACGTAACACGCGGTACACGGAGATACACGCACGTACACGCACGTATAAGCGGGTACACGCAGATACACGGCACGTACACGCGGGTACACGCAGGTACACGTACCCGCGTGTACGTGTACCCGCGTGTACGTGCGTGTACGCCCTCTGTGGCGTGCCTGCTGAGCAGCCATTGTTTACAATAATTGCCTAGCTTAGCCTCGTTTTCGTGCGATGACCCCCCACCCCCAGGTGATGAATAATATTTAAGACTGGTGTCAACCAGAAACTGCGTATGCGGCCAAAAATGACGTAGTTTGTTTACCAACTTGAACGCCCTTATTTGCCTCAAGGACCCAAGCATTGAATGTCAAACGGTATTTCATTGGGCCACATTGTAAACATGATGAAATCTAAGTGCTGATTCGCTGTACATAAAGTTTACATTTCGATCTCGCTCGTCGCTCGCATTTCGCATGAGAGCCTTCTGGGCTTTCGTAGGAAACAATACCTGATAGATTTTAGCGTTGAAGCGGGAACGTGTGGATGACACTCAAGCAGTTAGGCGGCGGCCGCGGCAAGGGCAGCAAGCGTCGAGAGCGCGAGAAAAAAACATGGTACCAAAAGAAATGGTTCAAGCGAAATTTTCACGATCGTTCCGAAAAATTTGAAAATATTGACGATAATCGAGAAAAGTTCGATGGAATGAAAGGCTGGGCGAGCAGCGGGGAGAGAGAAGGGGGAGAGAAAAGTGCCGCGTTGGAAAAAATAAACCAGAAATAAACACATAACTGTTAATGATAAAGACACGCGGGCGGCGGGCGCGCATGCGTCAAGCCTCACAGTTACGTCACAGTTTTCTAGGTCGACAGATGTGCAGAAAATTGCCCATAGTAAACAGTATAAAGACGGAAAAGTCTGATACTGGGCAGTAACGGTAACGGACATCCGCCCCCGCCATACACACACATAACATACACATACACATACACATCCACACGCCGCGGCGCGCGCACGCATGCACACGCACGCACGCACGCACACACCGCACAGCACACTCACGCACGCACGCACGCACGCACACACGCACACACATACAACACACACACACACAGAAACACACACACACACACACACAGCACACACACACACACACACACACACACACACAACAATGACACACACAGACACACACACACACACACACACACACACACACACACACACACACACAGACAAACACACTTACACATACATATATATAGGCCTATATATATATATATATATATATATATATATATATATATATATATCATATATATATATATATTGCCATACATGCGCGATGATAGGAGGCGACGAGGCGCGTAGACAAGCGCGTGGAACGCCAGTTTTCTTCTTCCTCTTTCATATGCTCGCAAACCGAGAGAAGCTATCGCCGCACGCATATCTCGCCGTCCTAAGAAAACTCGGCTGCACTTAGTACGTAGTGAAGGCTGCACGGCTAGACAGCATCCATCAACAATAGTGCACGC
>NW_014578138.1:136592-138367 GCF_000485595.1 Priapulus caudatus
CTCTCTCTCTCTCTCTCTCTCTCTCTCTCTCTCTCTCTCTCTCTCTCTCTCGGCAAGCTATGTAATTTTGCGGCGACGCTGAATGCAGCCAGACGTTATGTGGGGTAACTGGCGTTCTATGCAGTACCACTACTACGATCTTATCTCTTATTACGACGGAAACCGCTTAGAAGACGGCAGTAATTTTCATATAGCGGTCAAGGATAGAGCCATCGAGGATGATATATGGCTGTAGCCTAGTGTAACAGACATGGATACATGGGATATATATATATATATATACGTAAGCGTGTGCGCGTGTGTGTTTGTGTGTGTGTATGGGCGCGTGCGTGCATGTATGACTGTCATCTAATCTATGATGTGCGTTCACGTACATGACAGTAATCGCTTATACGGATACCATCTCACCGCATATAATTATGATGAGGGATGCTGCGATCATAGAAATAATACTAGTTAGACTGTGTCTCTATATATATTTCTATGGCCGAGACACGAGAGACGTGCTTGACTGCTAGTGTCATTAACTAGACTTCACTGCATGCTTGTGAAGCTACCATCACACATCGAGTAATAGCGAGCACGCGTGCGTATCATCATAAATACAGTTCATAAAGGCTTAGTGATCGCGCAGTTGTCATGTTATGTCGCATCAGCTATATGGTGCATGAAGCTATCAATTATCAACATATTATACACCCATCAGACATGGGTATCGTGAAGATATTATGTGGCTATCATGCATAGTTATCATAGAGATATCATGTATAGCCACCATACGTGGTCGTCGTCTTTATGCATAGTTGGTACAAAAATAAAGGTGTAGTGTAGCCATCGTGCACAATTATCAAATACACAGTTATCATATATATACACTGATATCGGTTAAATACATCCAAGGTTATGTTCTAACTGTCGCGATATCTTTTCCAGTCATCCTCTCGTACGCGCATGCGCGATTACGTAATGAGTCTCGCTCTAAAATGGCGGACAGTTTATTTGCACTGTATAGTTTATATAAGACTCAACTAGTATACGTCTACGTTACAACTATAGGTCTACGTTAAGGAATTCGTTTGATAAAACTGTAATTGAGCGACACAGCGTGAGGCATCGGACATGTGCCATTTATATATTAATGCCTGTTGTTGGGGCACTATGCTCTCATAGTGTTGCTGAGGGAAGGTNTAGATATTAAGCTACAAGCGAAAGAAGAATGTTGAACAAGGTGGAAGGAGTTATTGATGCACGGCGTCCCAGGAAAAAATACGCATTTTCCGCGTTCCCGATAAAAATCGTAATAACCAGTTTCCACATATGTTCCCTGAATTCCCACTGAACAATTTATCTGGGATTTCCCGAATTGCAGATAATTAAAAATGTTTCAATCCCGGGCGTCCCAAAATAAACTACCATCTCCTTTTTAAATGAGAAAAGCCGTATGTGGCGTTTAAACGTCGTGCTGCTCTCTGCTGCACGTACGTGTCTTTGCTTATCCGCTAGGGGTGAGCTCGCATGTCGATCAGGGTGTACAAACAGACGCATTAAGCACGGGAACACGACAGTTCACTTACGTGCCGGTGCAGTTAGACGTGGTGAGGCTGCCGTGCCCATAGATAGAGAGCGAGCGCGCGGGAGAGGGAGGGGGAGAGAGAGGGAGAGAGCGGGAGAGGGAGGGAGGGAAAGAAGGAGGGATGGAGAAGGAAGAAGTGGGAAGAAATATATATACATATGTATATGTATATATCTATATATATATATATATATATGTGTGT
>NW_014578139.1:0-6785 GCF_000485595.1 Priapulus caudatus
GCTGCAGCTGCAGCAGCGACATCGGTGGGTACTGTCGCCGGATGCTGAAGCACGAGAGAACACGTTACAGTCGTTACTAATCACGATGTAAAAGCCTACTTTAAGAGGTCCCGGGTGAAGGCGCAAGATATGACATTTACAGATGCTGTGAGTACGTGAAAGTTCAAACGGACTACACGTCGTTAAATGTTACATCAGGTGGCCATTAAAGGAATAATAGGTCCATTGATTATGCAATGTTGACGAATGCTAGAGTAACTGGCACCTTGTGTAGTTTTAATAAGTACATTACCGCATAGCCAAATGCGTATTAGTTTGTCCAATATCACTGCTGGTTACTAAGAAATGTCTAATTGAAATCCGCAGTCCAAAAATCAGTTGTTTACAGTCTGAAACCGCTGCCGGCGAAGCGGGTGTGATACAGATTTATAGTGCACCGGACATTTTCGCATGCATGCTCGGCCGTATGCAATGCTATCATCAGTGATTTCGCAAACATGGACGCTCGTGATAAGGAACTTTTTGTCAGGGCTGTCCACGTGCGTCCGTGATTAGTACGTGTGTTTTACTCTATTTCCATGTTTAGTCCATGGCCGTGGTTACACCGCTGACACCTCCGTTTACGGGCCGCACAAATGTTTACGTGATCGCTTGACTCCTGGATGACATTTACGGCACGTAAATGATACGTTGATACATATCAACAACTGATTTCAAGTCTTGTTTGTATAACCAGCAGTGATATTGGACAAACTAATACGTGTTTGGCTATAAGGTAATGTAGTTATTAACTACACAAGGTGCCAGTTACTCTAGCATTCGTCAACATTGCATAATCAATGGACCTATTTTTCCTTTAAACTACATCATGTGTGCAACATATTTTTCTGCCTAGAATGTTATTTTTTTGCCATGGGTAACATAAAGGATATTATATGGATGAACTAGTTTGAACAAGGACTCATTGGGCTACAACCAAGAAACGTACAACCTCAATAGATCACACACAGAATTGGTTTTAGGAGATCATACAAACTATAGTATATTACACGATGGTGCCAGATAGTTGTACCATGAAGGAACACAATTAGCTATGATTATATCAGGAGTAAGATAATAGAGGTATAGATTATAGATAGTAAGATAATAATCCTCTACTATCTTACTCCTGATTATATGTGTACTAAAAATGAAAATGTCATTGCCAGGGCCACTTACTTGTGATTGTTATAGTATGGCTCTTTAGGTACAAGAAGATAAAATGGTGTTTGGCCGCCTTCATGGCCGATTCGTGGTAGAGCGCCCCTTTTACCGGGCTTGCCTACAGAACTATGCTTCAGAGTCCTTCCTTTTCTTTTACTCTGCAATATCAACCTAGAATAACTCCCTCTTGCATAATCAGTATAGTACAGTGTGGTTAATCACATATTGCATTTGCATTACTACTGAGTAGTAATAAGTATAGCATTGATGCTAATAGCAAACATCCACCCTGAGTTACAGTTGTAAGTTTATAACATAACTCCAACTAATCACTACCCCTCCGGCTAACTCTAAATATTGCGATTAAACAAACTAAATAAGTGCCGCAGTGCGACAGGGCTCATCTGGTGTCTGGTGTTCTGCTGATAAATTCATTTGTGCATAGCAAGACGTCTTATACATAAGTCCTTCCTTGCATTCTGGGGTTTTGGGATTTCGCTAGCCAATTCGAACAAAATAGTAATCAGCTACACTTTTCGCCACCCACCTAATCTCTATATGCATTGGCCAGACACATTGTGCATTTGCAGGTTTGCAGGGAACAATTATATGATTAGAGAAGCGCGCGCAGGCCATGTGCTGCCCCGTGTTTTTGCTACCCCACTGCAAGCATTAAACTGATTCAGCCTTCAGGGGGATATTAGGCAGACTGGCTTTAGAAATTAATATGATTAAGGAGCGAAAACCTTGTTTCAACAAAATTTGCCTTTTGCAAATTAAACTGTGCCAACTGTTACCCTCACATTCCACACTAGGTATGGTCTTAATAATTAAGCAAAAAGCAGTTTCAGTCCTTTGTTAACAGTCATACAAATCAATGTTTTAACCTCTTCTTCTGAGGGCCCCAAAAGGTTATCCGCATACGTCTCGGGCAGTGTCAGCCAGAAAGTCATTCATGAGTCCTTGTCCAATAAACCCATAAAAATGGTAGGTCACCGCTGTGAAACAAAAAAGTTTTTCGACTCGCTCTGGTCAACATGTCCTCAGAAAATGTCTAAATCTGCCCTGTGCCCATTGACTTGACCCTGTGAACCTCCAAAGTTTCGGCAACATGTGATGGCTTTTCCGGCACCATCGATTCTGTGATACACCTTTTACTGATCACGATCCTAGGTAGACCGTTTAGATTTGTGCCGCAATTCTGCATTTCCTCCCTATACCTTAAGTTAAGGAGGGAATGTTCCCCCTTCTTTTACACCTCTTAACCTTTGACCCCCAGCTTCAACATCCCAACTCGTTTTCGGATTACCCCCCCACGTCCCGAATATCGTGACCGTACGTCGAGCGAGAAGATTTGTGCCTGACTGTTGACGCACGCACGGACAGTCGGCCAGACGGCCGGACACACTAACAATCATGCGATTCTACAAGCTGCATTTGACTACGTCAGATGAGCTAAAAATATACTAAATATAAATAATAATACTAATACCGAGGAGGGGGGTAATACAGTAAAACTCGCATGTCGTCATCGTCTAACTCGTCACTTCACATAAGTCGTCATGGAAGTCAAAGTCCCGATTTTCTCTCATAGTACATCCATTGGAATAGCTCCTCCTAAGTCGTCATTTATAAGCCGCCATTATGTGCAAGTCGTCGCCCTCAGACAGGTCCCATGTAGCCCAAACAACAGTAATTTCCCATCTGTAAGTTGTCATCAGAAATGCCGATGGCGCAGTGTATGGTCTAGGGAATGTGCAAGCTGGCTGTCGCAGATATGCGCTTAGGTCGCACCGACGATCTCCTGTAGATCGCGCAACTGAGTTTACATGAGTTGTTGCAGTGTGCACTGATTGTTTCATTCGCATTGTTTGCTTGGACGCATTGTTTATTTTCAGCTCGCGTGGAAAGTCGCGTCTCGTCGCAAAAGTAGTTCATGTAGATATAAAGCCTGGCAAAATATCAGCTTGACACTCTCCAAGTCGTCAAAATACCGGCTTTGTAAATCGTCAAAATGACGATATACGTGTGTGGCGGTGGCACCGGTCACCACGGTTCCCAGCTAGGTAATTGTGAGGTAGCTCACTGGGAACCACGGGCAGGGTATGGGTTAATGTTCCGTATTTGTGATTGTATAATTATTTGTGATGTCTGGTGTTTATTAGTGTGCGTTTTCGTGGTGTTTTGCCTGCTCACCAATTGTTGTTGTGGATAGTCGAGTTCCTACATGGGGGCAGCCATGTTGGGTTGGTTAGCCACCACCTCTAGCGGCGGAGAGTGGCGCGGGAAAAATAAACAGCAGACTCGGTGTGTGAGGCGGGAGTGACACGGTTGAGTTTTGTCCCGGGAGTTGGCTGAAGTAACAGTGGAGTTCGTATCGGGCGTTTAGAGAGGTAGCACTCGAGTTTGTCTCAGGCGTCGACCTAGAGAGTTAACACTCGAGCTCGTCTTGGGAGTCGAGTGAGGTAGGCCCCACAGCATGTGGCTAGTTTACTCTATATGAGCATAGAGTGGAGAGGCCGTACGATGAGAGTATGGTGACGACAGCTAGCATACGTTACTGGTACAGTACCATACGGTTCACCAGTGTTCGACGTGGCTTGTGGGTGAGACCCCGCAGAGAGTCGGCCACAGTTAAGAGCTACGGTTGGTGAGTAGGCAGTTGTATTGTCCTGTGTTTGTGGGGCGAGTAAATAATACAGTGAGTAGAGTATTAAATGGACTCCTAAAATAGTAGAGAGAGGAGTGCCAACGCTTCACGTGCAGGATAGAAACTGGCCTATGCTGTGAGCAGCCGTGCAGTAGAGAGCCTGCTGGTTATTGAGCCCTTTGTCTGGCTACGCCTATATCTGTATAGCCTTTGTTTATACACCGGGTTAACATTTATTATAAGACGTAACGTAAGGCCAGCAGAGCGGGGTGGGGTGCCCCGTTGTCATATTTGTGGTGTGGCATTGTTGACTAACCACGCTATCGCACCGGAGCCGGAACGAACGCTGGAGTGAACGTGTCCGAAGAGAGCGCAGTAGCACTGAGGCGCTCGGGTGGCTAGCGGAGTCCGGGTGGCGACGATACGGCCATTTCAACGCATCCGGACCTACGGGGTGAGTGTTCTTACCTAAGGTTATTGCTAGTCACTACGTGTCGACTGGTGGCGCCATCGGGTGTCACCGTGAGTACACAAAACGCTACACGTGCATAAGTCGTCATTTCATTTGGGCGACTTGCATACATGTCGACAAAATGACGACTTACGCGTATATCGTCATTTTTGTAAGTCGGCACAAATATGCTGGTCCCAAAAGTGTTGACTTAAGGCCATAACACACTGCAGCGATAGCGACAGACCGTAACGACAAACGACAAAAGTCGCGGCGACTGGCGCAATCACACTGCATCGACAGCGACCGACGTTAGGTCAAAGTTCACCCAGCACTTGCCAAAGTGGTACACTTCATCAGATGAACAAACGGCAAAAACTCATGCTGCTGCTTTTAAATATTAGGCTGCAAAAACTCTCTAGGCATAAGGATAATCCGATAAGATAATAAAGTAAAATATACGCAGCAAATTATCATGTACTGAAGGTACTATGTATAGCTTGCCACAGCTTGCACGCTTTGGTTAGACTGGTTCGCGACCCCATTGTTTGTGACATGCGTCGCGAGTTTAGCGCCGGAGACCAGTCTATGTCTTGGCTAGCATTATGGGTTATTTATGACGTAATCGTAATGTCACACGCCGATGGAAACGGCTGCGATTGGCTATTTGTAAAGTGTCGCTGACAACTGTCGCTGGAGAATAGAAACGTTCCTAAATATTTTTGTCGTCAAGGTTGTCGCGGGTCGTTGTCGCGTGTGTGTGCAATGGCTCATAGGAAACAATAGTTTCTAATTTTCTGAAAAGTTGTTTGTCATTACGGTCGGTCGCTGTCGCTGCAGTGTGTCTTGGCCTTTATGCGAGTTTTACCGTACTAGTAATACCAGGAGTAAGATAATATAGCCTATATTATCTTACTCCTGGTAATACTAATACTAAGTCCAATAGACTGTATATAACTTGAGACGGGACACTCGCTGGGCTGCCAATATTCCAATTATGTCACACGTGCAACACTAGCACCGATCAATGGCGAGTTATTACCGCCATATATATATAACCCTATTCTAATAATAAATAATAGTATTTCTAATGGTAATTGTTATTATTGTCAGTGTCAGTAACTTGGGCTAACGCTTCATTAGGAGTGTTCCCCACTTTGTTATCATTAATGATTAATGTAATGTACTAATACTATTACTAATCGTCTAATGTAGTAATGATTAATGATTGATAACCCTAACCCTAACCTAAATGACATTAAACCACAAACTAATATATGACCATGACGTATGACCATATATGTTATTATGACCATTAATGACATTAAAGTTGGGAACACTCCTAATGCCGTAATGGAGTATCACCCGTAACTTGAGTAAGGCCAAGAGCATGTTTTGAATAACTTACTATATGAACCGCACAAATTATACTACATGACACAATATGGCGGTTGGAGAAACGACATCGTGGTGTTCTTACGTTTGTATGAGCTCCTGGATTCGGTCTAAGGTTATTTATACTAACACGTGGAGAATTTTTGACTATATTAAAGGCTTTTTCAAATATATTTCTGGAGGCTGCCATGTTTACCAAATGCTCTTGAGTTATGGCGCCCTCTATTCCAAAACCTACACAGGTATTTTAACACAGCCATTCTGTTAAAAAAACCTATATATTTTATTTCCATTTCAGAATATAAGATGTATGCCACAGCATTTGAGCAACTGATATTTGATATTTTAGCTGCGGAAGTATGATACATGGAATTTGTGCATGGTCAGACCATTGGTCTATTTATACAACCAACCACCGTCAGATGGAGCTATGAGTATGACTCCTATGAGTTCTATTATCATCAATGCCCAATATTCCATTTCAGCTGATGCTCAGTAACTTAAACTGTTTTGGGCAGTTTGCTTGCTGCTCCTCTATTCTAGTTGTATTAATTGGGACGTCATGTTTTCGCCTATGTTATGTGATTACCTTTCATAATTTGCTCAGCTTCATTTTATAGGGGTTTCAAAATGGAACGTGGTCGGCGGTACGTTCAAATCATGAAATATTGTACTTGTACTTGTAGTTGTAGCCAAAATTGAAAATGCTGCTCAGACAGTAGTACTACTAGTACTAGTACCAGGAGTAAGATAATATAGAATAGATTCTATATTATCTTACTCCTGCTAGTACTAGTACTAGTAGGGCTCATAGGGTCTATGTCCCCCAGGGTACTGCTGGAACGTACCCTGGTCACTACTTGATATGGTTAGGATTAGGGTTAAGGTTAGGGTTCGGGTTCGAGTTAGGGAGTAGGCGTAGGCGACTCCCTAGACTCGTTAGTGGAGTAGACGAGGTACGGTCCGGCATATTAGATAGTACCAGGGTACGTTCCGGTATACCGGACCGTACCCAGGGTACGTTCCGGCAGTACCCTGGGGGACATAGACCCTCTCAGCACTACTACTACTACTACTAGTAGTAGT
>NW_014578139.1:7769-15753 GCF_000485595.1 Priapulus caudatus
ATGCAATGTAAATTTATACAAAGATACAAGTTTAACCAACAGTAATATTTTAGTGATAATTCTACATTGGAAATGTGCGTTTTTGACGTATGTATGATAAAAATGGTTTGTATAAAATGTAAGTTAGTTTTAAATACCGTGAGGAATCGCACTAATGCTGAGAGTGATAATATCTGGAGTAAGATAATATAGATCTATATTATCTTACTCCTGGTAATACTAATACTAAGTCCAATAGACTGTATATAACTTAAGACGGGACACTCGCTGGGCTCCCAATATTCCAATTATGTCACACGTGCAACACTAGCACCGATCAATGGCGAGTTATTACCGCCATATATATATAACCCTATTCTAATAATAAATAATACTAATAGTATTTCTAATGGTAATTGTTATTATTGTCAGTGTCAGTAACTTGGGCTAACGCTCCATTAGGAGTGTTCCCCACTTTGTTATCATTAATGATTAATGACTAATGTAATGTACTAATACTATTACTAATGTAGTAATGATTAATGATTGATAACCCTAACCCTAACCTAAATGACATTAAACCACAAACTAATATATGACCATGACGTATGACCATATATGTTATTATGACCATTAATGACATTAAAGTTGGGAACACTCCTAATGCCGTAATGGAGTATCACCCGTAACTTGAGTAAGGCCAAGACTCGAGCATGTTTTGAATAACTTACTATATGAACCGCACAAATTATACTACATGACACAATATGGCGGTTGGAGAAACGACATCGTGGTGTTCTTACGTTTGTATGAGCTCCTGGATTCGGTCTAAGGTTATTTATACTAACACGTGGAGAATTTTTGACTATATTAAAGGCTTTTTCAAATATATTTCTGGAGGCTGCCATGTTTACCAAATGCTCTTGAGTTATGGCGCCCTCTATTCCAAAACCTACACAGGTATTTTAACACAGCCATTCTGTTAAAAAAAACCTATATATTTTATTTCCATTTCAGAATATAAGATGTATGCCACAGCATTTGAGCAACTGATATTTGATATTTTAGCTGCGGAAGTATGATACATGGAATTTGTGCATGGTCAGACCCATAGAAATAGATAGATAACCTATTACCTAACCTTAGGTTATCTATCTATTTCTATGGTCAGACCATTGGTCTATTTATACAACCAACCACCGTCAGATGGAGCTATGAGTATGACTCCTATGAGTATGAGTTCTATTATCATCAATGCCCAATATTCCATTTCAGCTGATGCTCAGTAACTTAAACTGTTTTGGGCAGTTTGCTTGCTGCTCCTCTATTCTAGTTGTATTAATTGGGACGTCATGTTTTCGCCTATGTTATGTGATTACCCTTCATAATTTTCTCAGCTTCATTTTATAGGGGTTTCAAAATGGAACGTGGTCGGCGGTACGTTCAAATCATGAAATATTGAACTCGTACTTGTAGTTGTAGCCAAAATTGAAAATGCTGCTCAGACAGTAGTACTACTAGTACTAGTACCAGGAGTAAGATAATATAAATATAGAATAGATTCTATATTATCTTACTCCTGCTAGTACTAGTACTAGTAGGGCTCATAGGGTCTATGTCCCCCAGGGTACTGCCGGAACGTACCCTGGTCACTATTTGATATGGTTAGGATTAGGGTTAAGGTTAGGGTTCGGGTTCGAGTTAGGGAGTTGGCGTAGGCGACTCCCTAGACTCGTTAGTGGAGTAGACGAGGTACGGTCCGGCATATTAGATAGTACCAGGGTACGTTCCGGTATACCGGACCGTACCCAGGGTACGTTCCGGCAGTACCCCGGGGGACATAGACCCTCTCAGCACTAGTAGGTAGTAGGCCTAAAATGCAGCTAATTTTGTGTGATAAATATACAAATATTTGAGGCGTGTCGAAATAATCTCGTGTTCTGTATACACAATTTTAGGCCTGCGCGGATGACTGAGTCACGAGCAGGAAGAGGAAAGCGACAGGACTTATCACTATCAGAGGAACAAAAGGTTCTTATCCGAGAAACGTTCGAACTCTTTGATTCGGACCATGATTCCCTAATCAACTACGATGAACTCAAGGTATTTTTACGCAGTCCTAGTAATTAGATGAGAAGAGAATTAGCATTCGTCATGGTGAGGTGATGCTTCTGTGTGTTCTGGTGCAATCATCAAATTATTTACTATTGGCGGGTGACATAAGAGGAAAAATGGAATCGTTTCAATTGAATGAAAATTGTGTGCGCAGAAGGCGTCAGCATCTAGCGGGGTTTTGTTTCAGGTTATTCTAACTAAACATAATGCAATTATAAATCTTTTTCAAAAATAATTTTCAATGTCAAACACACCTGCATAAATTTGATATCTCTGGTTTAACATGTTAGTGCCACCAACTGATTGATAAAATACCTAGTGAATTTATAAGCCCGTAGCTGCCGTCAACATGACATCAAGAGTACATGATAACACCTGGTGGTTTATAATAACACAAGGGTGTTATTATGTACTCTTGATGACATGGAATCCATTATCGCGAATCTGAAGATAGCGGGCGCAAGTTTGCTGTTCATTTACTATATTTTAGCCTATGACAGCAGGAACTTGTAGTAATTTTTATACTGAAGTAATCAGTAATATGTATGCTGACAGGTGAGCCTAAATTTCTCTTCATTTATTAATTTCTTCGATTTACTTTAATGATCGTTTTAAGACATAAATTTGCTATAAATTGATTCACCTTGTCTTTTTCCTGTAGGTGGCGCTGCAAGCTCTGGGTTTTGATGCAAAGAAACACGAAGTGCTAAACATTTTGCAGGCATTTGATAGAGAAGGAAATGGGAAAATGTACTTTCAGGATTTCAAAGATGTAGGTAAGTGAATTGGAAAGGAAGTCACATTTACTGAACATCCTCTGTCATGAGATAAGTGCAGCTATGCTTTGTGAACATTAATGTTTTTTTATACAATTTCCTCTAATGCACAAAGAGACGAAGCACATTTTTTAGTGTTTGCTAAAGACATTACGCATAACAAAAATAAAAATTAGGTGCGAAACTAAGTTTGCAACCGTGTACCAGTATTCCTATGCTTTCCAAAATCAAGTTTACAAACCTTTATGTGAATCACAGAGTAGTGTCGAAAGTGAATGCATTCACAAGTGCACACGCATGGGCAGTATGTAAGCAGGGTGTGAGATTGCATATGTTGACTGCATATGCATTTTGACTAAATGTGCTTGGTCCTGATTCTTGTGGTATCATCTTATAATACGATTTTTTTTAAACTTCCTTTTCGTGTTCTTTATATCATATGGAAACCAGGTGATCAATAGACATAAATGATATTATATAATACATAGTATTATCTATACTATTAAAGTAAGACATTTTGGCTAAAAACTCCGGAGGGGGTGAATGGCTGGACGTGAAACGTACACTACGTGTCGACAATGATTCCGTATCCTGCCTCAACTTTGGAAGAAAATGTAACCTCCGAAAATGTGATTTTGCGAGGGAAACCTTGAAAATCTGTACACAATCTATAAATAGAACGAGGGATATCTGTTGTCCATCTCCAACGTGTTAATCATGTTGTGTAACCATACCGCCCCAGTGGCCGAATGCATAAAGCATCGGACTCCAAAACCATTGATTCTGAGTTCGAATCCCACCTCGGGAAATTCTGTTTCTTTACTTTTGGACTGTTTAGTATGTACTTCTGCCACTTCACCGTTAATTTCTAAATTTAAAATTTTTTACTACATTTAAGCATTTAGTAAAAATCTGGAATAAACTATGGTACATGATAATAATAGCGCGAACTGACGGGAACACTCCACGGAAGCCTATGTAGTTTACAGATCAAATATTGTATTTTTTATATAATTTTGTTTTATTATTTATTATTTTTTTATTTTTTATTTTAATGTCTTTTATCTTTTAATTTTTTATTATTTTTTATTGTTTGGGATGGGATGGGATGGGATGGGATGGCATACGATGGCATGGGATTAGGGCCATTAGATTTTTTGGGGTATTTTCCTTTCAACCAAGCGGTCACCAACTGAGTAACGCCACTGATTTTCCCGGGTAACGCCGGGTATCCCGCTAGTATATATTATACTAAGTAGTTACCAAGCAGTCAATCCAAACTAGCTACTACAAACTAAATTATCGTAAATCTACTATGTATAGGGATACCTAGCCATATATGTAGTTCAGAGTTACAGAGATTGGTCAAGAGAAATAGCCAATGGCTCCCTCATTCCAGGTATATTTTCTCCTAAATAAATAGCTCAAACACCTGCGCTGATGCTATATTTTAAAAAACTCATCTGCAATTGGAAAAAGTTATAAGAATCGCACATCTTTGAAATGGCTACATAAAGGGCAGCATGCGTGTTTCGCTGTGACATTGCTTTCTGAGTCACAGATCTATGCGCAGACATGTCTACATACCTCCTGTTAGTGGCATGGCAGATCGTTCGATTTCATGATCATTTCATCCTTCCCTAGCAGAGTCTAGTTCCAAAGCATATATTGATCAAAATCTAGCACCACCAGTCACCGCCAGTCACTTCGATATCATAGATGATTGATCTGGATTTTTTACCGATTCCCTAAACCAGTGCTTCTTAAACTCGTGAATGTTTCACCCAAGGGTGAATGAAATTATTTTGAGCTGAACGAAACTTGCCAAAAACCTAAGGAAATTTAGTCGCGGGTGAACGAAACTTTGTGATAAACACTCGAGGGTGACTGACACTGAAAGCGCCGCTCTAAACGCTCGTCTGGGTGCCTTTCAGTAACGGAGAAGATGGCAGAGGAGGGTGCGATGGAGGAGGCGGAGAAGGCATTCCGTCTGTTTGAGGGCGGCGCGATGGGAAAGGTCGGCCTGCGTGGCCTGAGGAGTGTGTCGCAGCAACTGAATGAGGACATCAATGATGAAGACCTCCAGGCAATGATCGATGAGTTCGATAAGAATGGCGATGGAGCGAGTAAGTGTAGGGAGTATAGGTAGAAAAATGGATAGTAAGAAAGATAGGTAGTAAGAAAGATGGGTGGTGAGAGGGGGAAGAGAGAGGGAGAGAGAGAGAGAGAGAGAGAGAGAGATAGAGAGGGAGTGATAGAGAACTAATAAGAGAGCGAGCGCAAGACACAAAGTGAGAGAGAGGGGAGAGAGTGGGATGTAAAGAGTGAGAAGGAGAAATAGAGCAATAATTGTTTGTGTGTGTGTGTGCGTGTGCGTGCGCGTGTGCGTGCGCGTGTGCGTGCGCGTGTGCGTGTGTGCATGCGTGCATGTGTGCGTGCGTGAGAGAGGGGTAGGGGGAGGGAGAAAGAGAGTGTAAGCATGGTGACTTTTGGTAAAGATAGCATAATGAGCTGAACTGCATAATGATTATGCACATTATTTTTTTACCTGGAGTGAGCTTTGCCTTCGCGTATCACCGTGTAGAGCAGTGAAGAGTAGTGCTGAGAGTTCAGCCCAGTGAACCACAGTAATATAAGACCTTTAAAAACGTTTGCTATCATAATGCTTTTATATGAAATTGTTGTTGTTTTTCTCTTTCAGTTGACCTGGATGAGTTTAGATGCATCATCCTTGGTGATGACACGTGATAAGTTTGTATTCATGGACCTGTGTGTTCAGGATCGACCTGCTTCATCTGGATCATTCGATCCTGGTCTGCCCAAATAAGTGCAGACTCGCATCATTCAAGTCGACTGTCATTGTGAACTATCAGAGAATGGCTAGCAACCAGCAAAGGCTGAGTCGCATTCCACCATATCGAATCCTCTTCAATGCCAGTAGGGTCAGATCAGGTGGAGCGAGTTCAGTATATCCGACCAAACAAGCTGGTAGTTCATGGGACCTGCGTAATCCAGATCATGTGAATGCTTTGCCTAAACACACGTGTCCTTGTTGCAATGAATTCAGTTTGCTCTAAAGTTATAATGCATTATATTAACTATTATGGGATCCGTACTTGATCCTTGAAGTGTGATTGTGATATGCAATGTAAATTTATACAAAGATACAAGTTTAACCAACAGTAATATTTTAGTGATAATTCTACATTGTAAATGTGCGTTTTTGACGTATGTATGATAAAAATGGTTTGTATAAAATGTAAGTTAGTTTTAAATACCGTGAGAAATCGCACTAATGCTGAGAGTGATATTATCTGGAGTAAGATAATATAGATCTATATTATCTTACTCCTGATATTATCTGGATGCGAAATGACCCGATGAATTCTCCTCGTGCATTTCCTTGTGTTAACTGTAGTACACGTCACTAGTGTCATTTACAACGGATTAGGTCTTTAGTCATGTCACATGGCTAACAGATTGTAATGAGCTTGATCGACAGGTGTGTTGTAATATACGTGTCGTTCGGGCGTAGTGTTGACTGGGGATGTGCACTGTGTCTACAAACTTACGTTAGAATCACTGCATTAACTGACTTGCTGCTAGTACGTACACGTAACACCGCGTGTCTGAGCTATAAAGCAGAACACTAAATGTCACATTTCTCTGTTGAAAGTGATAATTTAATTTCATGCTCGCACATACATGTCGGAAAAATATATTTATTGCGTCCATGAAGTAACTTAAAGGCGTTCTGAGTGTGTGTGCGTGTTCGCGTGTTTTCGTGTGCCTGTGCATTCGTGTGCATGATTATGATGTGAACAATAGCAGCTAAGCTGAATTAACAATTTTAATTGATGAAGACGAACGATTAAATTATTTAAATATACCACTTGTTTAAAGAACAATTGCGTGTACACGTTATCTTTTCCATCGTTTCTTTTCGTTCTTTTTAATTTCCTAATGTTTGTAGCTTTTTACAATGTTTTTTTAGCTTTAGCGACGAGACTCATCTTGCGGCGATGCCCGGCAAGGTCTCAACGTCTTTTTTTCTAGATTGTGCTTATAATTTATATTCGGGATTTACATTCATATTACGCGGAGTTACACATTTAGAGCATTCCCATTTTGAAATTGTGAAGCGGCAGTGAAAGGACACAAACTATTATTACACGTGTATAATAACAACATTGAACATTAATACCAAGAATTTTAATAATGTAGTGTCAGCATATTTGTATATATGTGTGTTCGCGTGCGTGTGTGCGCGTGCGTGCGTGTGAGTGCGTGCGTAAGTGGCGTGCGTGCGTGCGTGCGTGCTTGCTTGCTTGCTTGCGCGCACACCTACATGATTATTATTATTAGAAGTAGTAGTAGTAGTAGCAGTAGCAGTAGCGGTGGCGGTGGTGGTGGTAGTAGTTGTAGCAGTAGCAGTAGCAGTAGCAGCAGCGGCGGCGGAACCCGAGACAATAAAGTACAACAGCTATAACAACAACAACAACAACAACAACAACAACAACAACAATAATAACAACGCAACATTGCATGTTGACATCTATAGCCGCGCGTGCGTGCGTGCCTGCTTGTGCATGTGCGCGCGCGCATGTGTGTGCACAATGTCCGCGTGCGTGCGTAATTGCGTACGTGCCAGGGTGCGTTCGTGCCAGCATGCGTGCGTGCCTGCGTGCGTGCCTGCATGCGCGTGTGCGTTTCGGCCCGACGATCACGCTCTCTGGTAGGTGAAGTCAGACACACGAATGAATAGTGACGTAGATGATCCGATACAGATTGTCATGCGGAGGCATTCGCGCGTACGTGATACGCGCATCAGAGGCGGAGATATTCTATAGCAGCGGTCCACAGCCTCGCTGTGTGGCCACGTGGAACTAGTGGAAGTATTTCTGTTATACAATATAAATGTAGGGACCTTTTACACGGTTCATACAATCTACGGATCGGTTGTTTCATGGTTACACAACTCAATATTCACAGATTCAAGCCGGTACGGGAGATCATTTGCATAATATATTCTAGATACCTATAGAGTACCCAGGAAAAAATGTATCATTAACTTTAATAGTAGAATTATTAACTTAATAATCAGATCATTAAAG
>NW_014578139.1:17388-20904 GCF_000485595.1 Priapulus caudatus
ATATATATATATATATATGCGTGCCCCGGATACGTATATGCGCACGCGCGTGCGTGCGTGCGTGCGCGTGTGTGCGTGCGGGCGGGCGTCCCGTTTACGTGTGCGCGTGCATGTACGTGTGCGTGTGCGGGGTGTGCGCGTACGTGCGGGCGTGAGTGGGCGCGCGCGTGCGTGGGCGTGCGTGCGTGCGTGCATGTGAGTGTGCGTGCGACCTTGCAGTCGGCTGCCAATAGTCTCGCCATCCCCAGCGATCTACTAACACACGTCAGTGAGTGTGTGTGTGTGTGTGTGTGTGTGTGTGTGTGTGTGTGTGTGTGTGTGTGTTGTGTGTGTGTGTGTGTGTGTGTGTGTGTGTGTGTGTGTGTAGTGTGTCGTGTGTGTCGTGTGTGTGTGTGTGTGTGTGTGTGTGTGTGTGTGTGTGTGTGTGTGTGTGTGTGTGTGTGTGTGTGTGTGTGTGTGTGTGTGTGTGTGTGTGTGTGTGTGTGTGTGTAATATGCTATGGTTTGCTGAGCTATATAATATTACGCCAGATAGCGAAAGCATATATATTATCTTGTCTTCGGCAACCGTTCTGTCAAAATTTCGTTACAAAATTAGTGAAATATTACTATGAATAGCCCCAGAACCTAATTTTAAACATTACATATGCAATCAGGCATATGCGTACATACCTAACCAGCATTTGCTATATAAATGAGTTTTGAAACCATTAAATATGAAGTCGAGTTATATAACAAGTAGGTATATATGGTCGCAATGCTTCAATGTTCTTGTATGGTATAGTCAAGCTTGTTCAGTGTATGCTATATAGGCCTATATATACGACCACATGCCCACCAGCACGAACATATCCTTGCCTGACTGTAACGTCAGGCTATAGCTGTTTGCATTTCCTGCGCTCTACATTCTCCCTATATACGAGTTTGGTCATTCGTTCGCCGCAAAGGAGAAATTACTAATGCGCGAAAAATAAACGGGATTCAAATAGCGAGCGGCTACGATTTAAAATAAATGCAGGGATCGGTAAACGCATTCTACTCAATGATACGAATTCTACATTCGCCACATTATCTTCGCATGGTATCTGAAAGTGGGTCGCAGAACGATAGGCGTTTTATAACACGTAGGTGGATATGGATGTCTACGACTATAAACAGTTTAACTCGTACGAAATGCGTTTCCCCCATCGTTAGTGCCTCGCTATAGCACTAGACTGGTACCCGTCCCTTCTCACAAGCTCGATTTAGGGAGCTATATCGAGCTTGTGAGAAAAGACGGGTACCAGTCTAGCTATAGCACATCCACTCTCCGCGAAGAGCTTGCTAGCGCCACCTATGAATGGTGACGAGCATTGCTGTGACGTACGCGCGGTAGAGATGTGATGGACATTTGTGGAAATATGATTCGTTAGTCGATGTAACGACGTCACAACGGGGTTTCGCCTTTTGCGTGAACTGTGCGTAAACTTAAGGCCTAGAGCGACATCTAACGATGGTTTATAAACGCTGCTCATTTGTTTGTTTGTTTTTTGGTTATCGGACTTTCTGGTTAGCACAGCTAGAATAACTATCGATCATTGGGAATTAAACGCGCTATGCCTGTGACGTCACTTCCGTGCCAAGTGATTATCGCGTATGAGAGAATGTTTGGCATTTTTCGTCGATCGAACACACGGGGAAACGAACTAGCTGCCCTTCCAGAATCGAGTTATAGGCAATGAGATACTCACACATGAGATGCTCACAATGAGATACACACACACATGAGATACACACATCTGAGATACTCATACATGCGACGATAGAACCTAGGATGCGCGGGCGTACGCGCGTATTTCGGCGTACGCGCGTATTTCGGCGTACGCGCGTATTTCGGCATACGCATGCGTGCGCGTGTGTGCGCGCGTATATATGTACGCGTGAGCTGTGCGAGCGCGCGCGTGCGCGCGCGTACGATACTGGAAATCCTCTCTCCTGCATGCGTTAGTAGTAGCTACTGGCGTGTTTATGCAGCGTTGCTAGTATAGATGCGTGCATTCGTGCGGCGCATACAGAACGCTGACAGCGGTGTTCATTAGATGGAGTGCGAGCGTGTGTGCACTGTCGGTATATAGCGAGCGCTTGTACTCGCGGACCGTAATGGAGAGAGCGCGGCTGCTGTCTGCTGTCCACTGCCGCCGCTGATCCCGCTGCTGATTGCATCATCATCGGCACAGCATTCGGGAACGGCGGCAGGGATTCAGTTAGGCGCGAAGATTTGTGAAACAGAACTACGTCCGAGGCTATATGCAAATCGCAATAATGGTTGGTTGTGTGTGTAGCCGCGCAAACAGCAGCAGCGACAGCACTATCCACCAAAATAATCAATAGCATTGCGATCACCATCGTCGCTGCCGCCGCCACCGCCACGATCACCATCACCATCATCACCACCACCACCAACAACAACACCAACACCACCAACGCCACCAGCGGTTAGGGCTTCAAGGGTTACCTACACACACATATGTATATATATATATATATACATATATATATCTTTATATATTTATTTATTTATATGTATAGGAATCCCTCCACTCACAACCAACGTGGAAAAGGAAGGTCAGCCAGGCAGACGTAGTGGGAGCGCTGGGTGTCAGCCGAGCCAGTATCATCGTATAAACCCTTCCCCGGGGAGTGGGAATGGGAGAGGGAGGGGGGGGCGGTAGACAGAGGCAACGCGAGGCGCACACATTTATTGCTTTGATTCGCGAGAAATTTTATTTCTTCGTCTTTTCTTTCATTCTCCGCTCCAACGAGCGTATAGCGTGTTTCTTCAGGGATTCGGTCAATAGCCTGGCGCCCGCCGTGAACAAAGTAGACTTGCCGTCAACCCTTCTATCGCCTTCTACTCCTCTTCCTTCTCCTCATGCCCCTCCTCCTCCTCCAGCTCTTCAGTCTCTCCGACCTCCTAATCCTACCCTTCCGCTATACCTCATACATCCCCCGCTATACCTCCTACATCCCCCGCTATACCTCCTACATCCCCGCTATACCTCCTACATCCCCGCTATACCTCCTACATCCCCGCTATACCTCCTACATCCCCGCTATACCTCCTACATCACCGCTATACCTCCTACATCCCCGCTATACCTCCTACATCACCGCTATACCTTCTACATCCCCCGCTATACCTCCTACATCCTACTATACCTCCTACATCCCGCTATACCTCCTACACCCCCGCTATACCTCCTACACCCCCGCTATACCTTCTACATAACCGCTATACCGTATGAGAGTGTATAGCGACGCAATTGTAGGAGGTATAGCGAGGAGATGTAAGGAGGTATAAGCGAAAGATATTAAGGAGGTATTAATGGGCAAGGGATAGTAGGACAAGGTATATGCGGGGGTGTGTAGCGAGGTATATGCGGGGAAATGTAGGAGTATAGCGAGGACCAATGTAGGAGAGTATAGGCGGGGATGATAGGATGGATATTACAAGGGGGATTAGCGAGATAATAGCAGG
>NW_014578139.1:21215-28679 GCF_000485595.1 Priapulus caudatus
CCGCTATACCTCCTACATCCCCCGCTATACCTCCTACATCCCCGCTATACCTCCTACATCACCGCTATACCTCCTACATCCCCCGCTATACCTCCTACATCCCGCTATACCTCCTACATCCCCGCCATACCTCCTACATCCACGCTATACCTCCTACATCCCGCTTTACCTCCTACATCACCGCTATACCCCCTG
This sequence comes from Priapulus caudatus, assembly GCF_000485595.1. Taxonomy (NCBI): domain Eukaryota; kingdom Metazoa; phylum Priapulida; class Priapulimorpha; order Priapulimorphida; family Priapulidae; genus Priapulus; species Priapulus caudatus. The sequence continues at coordinate 21,411 of NW_014578139.1, forward strand.
GATACCCGATCCACCGGCAGCCTGGGCGCGCGCATGCGCACAGTTCCCGGGCTCGCGTCGTCACCAGAACGAGGCTGCTGCTGCGCTGCATACTGTTGCTCTGGACGTCATTACATGCAATTTTCCGACGGATTCCATCCGAGTTACCGGCAAGATTATTCCGCCGACTTACGGCGCCTGAGTGCGTATAATGGCAGTGATGAGGAACTCTTTCCGTTTCGCGGCGGGCGGAAAAAAAATGGCTAATGGCAATGGCTGGTTTTCTCGTCGCAGAAAGCTTGGATTCCGTGTGCTATCACGACACGATATATATTATGCGTTCTAGTTCGCTACGAATCTGGCGCTATATATATATACTATAATAGTATATATTTAACCACACACACCACCACCACACACACCCTATATATCTATATCTTATAATAGACGCATAGATAGATAGATTAATAGATAGATAGAGAGAAAGATAGATAGATAGATAGATAGATAGATAGATACATAGATAGATAGATAGCCCTAGATAGATAGATAGATAGATAGATAGATAGATAGATAGATAGATAGATAGATAGATAGATAGATAGATAGATAGAAAGAGATAGATAGAGAGTGAGAGAGAGAGGGAGAGAGATAGATAGATAGGCAATAGATAGATAAATAGATAAATAGTCGGATAACTAGATATAGATATAGGTTCGTATTGCCTACTGTTTCCGTTTATAATTCTAACGTCTATTTCAAGCGCCTACAAATCCTACTACGACACACTACACAGTCAATATCAACAAAGCACCAATTTGACTAACTTCATAGTATACAAAGTAACAACACTATATCTTTATAAATTTTCTGGACACTCCTAACCTAAATCTCACATCAATTCGCCTTTTCTGGCATCGAAATCGTTTCCGCGACAGACAGGAATAGATCGTTTTTCCCCCACTGTGTACCCGCTGTGTCGCGCGGTCGGGTGGATGATACGTAGCTACCGCTTCTCATCTTTCACTCGCCCATGACTTGCCTTCTACTTCTACTTCTTCGCGTCAGATTTCTCGTCTACCTACTGATCGACACATTTTACTTTTTCGGCGCGCCGTGTCTAATACCAGTCGTCGGCGACAGCGACATATTTTGCGGCTGCGACAGTACGTGTGCGCGCGTGCGTGCTGCCAGGCCATCATGCTGCTATACGTGCGCTATTCCGTATCTAGTCATAGTGTTCCGCGTAGTTAGTTAACTAACTATTTAGTAGTTAGTTAGCTAGACTCTAGCAGAAAGTTATCGACATATTTCACAGAACGCTGTTATCGAGTTATGCAAGCGGCTTGTCAGCTGTTATTACAGCGTTAGCGTCAGCGTCAGCGGTATGCACCAGCTACGCGGCTCTTACACACAACATGTCAAGTTCTACGCAGCAGACATACACCACGTAATATTGTATACCATATATATATATATATATATATATATAGGAGAAGGCTGTGGAGTCTTCTTGCGATGATTTTGCAACATCATGCCATCGACAAGCATGCTGGGAAATTACTATAGGATCGAGCTACTGCTTCGTGTCGGTCATTTGGTCACTTTATGATGCATCACTTGGTGAATATGAATCTATGCGAAAGTGCATTGCATTGGCGCATATCAACGCACGCGATACATAGGAGAGAGAATGATGGCGAATGGCGTATTCGTTCGAGGGTCGCTAGCAGCTTTACTGGTATTGGCTGGCGCTAATGCTGCTACTGGCATATACTCCAGGGCTACCGGGTATACACTTGATGCATACCCCGGAGGTATACCAGTAGTACTAGTGAATTCCCCGGAGCTATACCAGTAGAGTTAGTGCATTCTCCGGAGCTATACCAGTAGAGTTAGTGCATTCTCCGGAGCTATACCAGTAGAGCTAGTGAATTCCCCGGAGCTATACTAAAAGAAACTAGCTAATTCCCCGGAGCTACACCAGTAGAGCTAGTGAATTCCCTGGAGCTATACTAGAAGAAACTAGTGAATTCCCCGGAGCTATTCCAGTAGTACTAGTGAATTCCCCGGAGCTATACCAGTAGAGCTAATGAATTCTCCTAGGTTGAACTAGCAAAGCTTAAAGCTTACACTGACCGCACAGCTGTCAATGAAAATTTGTCGATGAGCGGAGTAATCTGTGAATCTATCACGATTCTAATCCAGGCGAATGACCACGTGATCGTCACCGGATTTGTCGATCGGGTCTCGCAAGCAACGAGACATCGCCGCGTCATTGAGACCAGGATGTGACGAAAGCGTGTGACGTCATGCGATCGCAGGGAGCGAACGTAACGCACAGCCGTATGTATAGCGGCATTACGGGCGCCACAGTAGCCGAATATATCAGCCTACCCATATGATTTACCTCTCTCTATTTATGCCTCTATTATCTCTCCCTTTCGCTTACGCTCTCTCTCTCTCTCTCTCTCTCTCTCTTGATCTCTCTTAATTTCTCTCTATCCATTTCTCTCTCGCTCTCTCTGTCTCTCTCACTATCTTTCTTCCAGGCTTTCTTTTTATACCCATCTCCCTCTCTCTTTCTCTGCCCACTTCTCTCTCTTACTATCCATACCTCCCTATCCATCCTTTTCTGTCAGCCAGTTATCCTAACTTCCTATCGTTCTGTCTACTCGGCTACTCCTGTCTACACCATCGTCTATATCTGTCTATCTTCCCATGTATCTATCCCTACACATTTACTCCTACCTACTCCTTTATCCCTCTACGCCCCATCAGCCTTCAACACTCGTTGCTTCCCATTCGTCGCACTGACGTTTTCTGCGTACGTGCGTGCGTGCGTGCGTGTGTGCGTACGTGCGAGCGTGTGTGCGTACGTGTATGTGTGCGTACATGCATATAAGCGTACGTTCCTGTCTGTTGCGTGCGAGCGCGTGTTCGTACGTGCATATATGTGCATGCGTACGTTTGTGTGTGCGTACGTGCGAGCGCGTGTTCGTACGTGCATATGTGCGTACGTTCGTGTCTACGTGCGTGCATGCGTGTGTGCGTGTATGGTGACGTTGCAAGATTGCTGGTGGCTGCAAGCTATTACATTCAAGCCACACGGAAGGAGGACCAAGTTTCTCGTCCTGTGTTTGGAAGTTTTATCTTGGCATCTCAGTAGCGTCAGATACCAACCAGATAATGTCACAGTATGAATTTGAATTCAAACATATATTTATGGGCATGCGCAAGTGCAAGTGTGTGTGTGTGTGTGCGTGCGTGCGTGTGTGTGTGTGTGTGTGTGCGTGCGCGCGCGTAAGTGTAAGAACGCGCCTGTATAATATTGGTAGCACATTAACGCAATCTGACTTCAGCATATGAGATGTGTCCCTTATATAGAGGGTTTGTGTCGCACTGCCTTTGGGAGTGCTGGCGTCACCAATCACACACACACACACACACACACACACACACACACACACACACACACACACACACACACACACACACACACACACACACACACACACACACACACACACACACACACACACACACACACACACACACACACACACAAAACACACCACGTACGCACGCACGCCACACACACACACACACACACACACACCCACACACAACACACCACACCCAGACCACACCACACACACACTATCTCTCTCTCTCTCTCTCTCTCTCTCTCTCTCTCTCTCTCTCTCTCTCTCTCTCACTCTCTCTCTCTCTCTCTCTCTCTCTTCCTCTTTCACACACAGACACCGGTTCCCAAGCTAGCGTCGTCTGTTTTACCGCTACATCTGCCCTAAATACTGTAATCATATGTTATATATGGTGCCCCCAAGCCTGCTTTTCATTCCTGCAACGATCTCTTCCCTTCATACAATGTCGTTCTGTAATCCTGAAACCACGCAACCACAACACATATCAATCTCCCCGTTTCCTTGTACCCCTCTTTCTATCTCGATCCCATTATTTCTCTCGCTCTTCATCTCTCTCTTTCGCTCTTTCTCCCTTATACACACACTCGCTCTCTCTCTCTCTCTCTCTCTCTCTCTCTCTCTCTCTCTCTCTCTCTCTCTCTCCCTCTCTGTCTGTCTCTCTCTCTCTCTTCCTTTTTCTCTTCTTCTCCCTCTTATATGTTAAAACGTAGGTCAGTAACCTGGACTCCTATACATCTATCAGTGAATACGCCCACAACCTATCCGCGTCTCCTAACTCCGCCTACAACCATTATTATTTACTACTACAACTGACTCTCTTAATCTACTCGCTGACTCTCGCAGGCGCCGTTGCTTCTAATTCATTTAAAATATAGTTGGTCTTCTTGAACGTTCTTTCTCGTTCGCACCATCTCGACACAAAACCTTCCACTGATGCTTGCTGGCACTACATGCAGGTGCCTTACAGACCTGCGAAGTGTATATATAGCTCAATCGCCGTCGCCCGTAAATATAAAACACATCATAAGAAATTATCTATGATCACACGCTTGAAGCGACGAAAGCGCGCCGCCGTCCTCACGCGGCTGTACCGTGCGCATGCGCTTATGTTGTTCCGATGTGCGCCTGTTATTCGCGTCGGGTTTTTCGGGCCCAAGATGTACTAAGTATGGCTGCACGCGTTTCCGCGATTGTAGCTCCCCCTTGCGACCGGCTCCCGCAATCAGCCACGTCACCTCCTCGGCTCTGTATACTGCAGTCCTCGCGAAGAGCCGCAGTCAGTGTCTACTGCGGGGTGCACAGTGGCGACATCACGTGACGGTGACATGAGTCTTGTCTCGGGATGCGACCGCGGGAACGGATGCCGCGCGTATAGGGGGACGGTGGCGTTAGCGTGCTGGTGTTGTACTGAACGTTCTTCATTCTATTCGTCACTCGCTCTCTTCATCTATCTTTCTTTCTTTCTTTCTTTCTCTCTCTTCATCGCTTCTGCTGTCGCTGCTGTAGCGTAGAGCGGACGTGCCAATCGCCCTTGCGTGGCATTTATTGTACGTACTGGCAAGGTTACACATATGCCACTCAGACTACAAGTTTCTGGCCGGTATCGACCGGCGCTCATGCATCGCTTGTGGACTCGTCAGAAGCAGCAACCGCTGCGTCGACCAATAACACCACGGCGAATATCATTGCTGGAATTACCACGTCCCAATATCATTGCTGGAATTACCACGTCCCAATATCATTGCTGGAATTACCACGTCCCAATATCATTGCTGGAATTACCACGTCCCAATATCATTGCTGGAATTACCACGTCCCAATATCATTGACGGAAATGCCACGTTCGAATGTCGCTATTGGAAATGCCACGTTCGTATACCCATGTTAGAAATGCCACGTTCGAATGTCGCTATTGGAAATGCCACGTTCGTATACCCATGTTGGAAATACCATGTCGAATTTCATTACTGTAATCACCACGTTGCAATTTAATCGTTTGAATATCGTGTTGAGAATGCCATGTGCGAATTATCGAATATCATTGTCGAATATTGTCTTTCGAGTACCATGGCAAGAATAATATCATGCTGCGAATATCGAGTTGGGAATGTAGCACGTTCGAATACCATGTTTCGAATATTCTGTTCCGTTATCATGCTAAGAATATCATGTTGACGATACTATGCCGAATATCTTGCTGCGGATATCCTGTTGCGAACATATTGTTCGAATGTTCCGTAGTTGTGAATTAGCAGGTGCGCAAGCGGCCAGCGCCTAGCTGAGCATGCTCGTAGATGTAGAGGAAGATCCACCGGAAGCGATGGCTGCCATCGTCATCGTCATCGTCATCCGCGTGCCGCTTTGTCTCACCTCTCTACGCCTGCACAGACAACATACACATGCGTTAGACAGAGAACCAGTACATATTATATACACACGTTTTTCCATACCAATTTTATTTATTATATATGTTTAATATATTTTTATTTGGGGCGTGTTTATTTGGTCGGATCCATTGAACTCAATACACTTAATGTTACCCTGCTGGCGAGGTGAAACCCCAAATCTCTAAATAAATAAATATGTATGAGTTTATAATATATATATATATATATATATGAGTGGGGGGCTGAAAAGGATCTAATATGGCGGCACGTCACTCTACCAATGATTGCGCTTTGCTAGCTATGAGCCGTACTGTGTCATAGGTTACAGCGAGAGTAGGCACGGTGAGGTTACGCTTGCACGCTTGTTTAGGCAGATCATGATCAGAAGAGGCGAATTCTTCCCAAACAAACATTGTGTCAAGTCATTATATAGGAGGGCACGATGGGCAGCGGCCATGTCGACAGCCACATCAGTGCTTCACTGTGAGTGCCCTGCTACTGAGATCTAGAGAAGAACGCAATTCTTTTCATACTAATCGCTACCGACGTAGCTTCATCCAGGTTGTCGGAATAATAAACAGTAGTTTAATCAAAAACGAAGTAACGAATATCGGCAAGATTCCCCTCCATCGATTTTTGCCTCGCGAAGCGTAAAACATTTTCTATGTGCGAAATTTTAAATCAATTTTGTCACATCCTTGAAGAAAGTCGTTGTTAACCGTGTAAACAGTGTGTATGCCCGTATAGGTTGGTAAGCCCATGCACAGGGGGATTATACGCGTAATTAGGTAAATTGCGTAAAGAATTTCCACGTGCATTGGCAACGAATTAGCATAAAACCTGTCGACGATAATGAAGACGTGGTTAGAAGAATATGATTGCAGCGTAATGTTGATCAACCCTAATGACGAGCCTACATGCGCTACAGATAGCTTGCTACGCATGTGCGCTGGGAGCTTAGCTTCGTATGCCGTATGAACAGTATTCAGAAACATAGAAACGATTTCCCTTGCTCGTCGACGTACGTAAGCTCTCTCTCTCTCTCTCTCTCCCGCTCGCGCACTCTCGCTCTCCCTCTTTCTCTTTCTCTCACTAACTCTCCCTCGCGCGCGCGCTTTCTCTTTCTCTCTCGCTCTCTCCCGCTCGCGCACTCTCGATCTCCCCCTTTCTCTTTCTCTCACTAACTCTCCCTCGCGCGCGCGTTTTCTCTTTCTCTCTCTCTCTCTCCCGCTCGCGCACTCTCGCTCTCCCCCTTTCTCTTTCTCTCACTATCTCTTCCTCGCGCGCGCGCTTTCTCTTTCTCTCGCTCTCTCTCTCCCTCGCGCGCGCGCTTTCTCTCTCTCTCTCTCCTTCTCTCTCTCCCGCTCGCGCACTCTCGCTCTCCCCCTTTCTTTTTCTCCCACTAACTCTCCCTCGCGCGCGCGCTTTCTCTTTCTCTCGCTCTCTCTCTCCCTCGC
>NW_014578139.1:29028-34028 GCF_000485595.1 Priapulus caudatus
GTGTGTGTGTGTGTGTGTGTGTGTGTGTGTGTGTGTGTGTGTGTGTGTGTGTGTGTGTGCATGTGCGTGTGTGTGTGTGCATGTGCGTGTGTGTGTGTGTGTGTGCGTGTGTGTGTGTGTGTATGTGTGTGTATGTGCGAGCGTGCGTGCGTGTCATTGCGTTATGCGTGCGTGCGCGTGTGCGTCGCTGGGAGAGCGTCTGCTGTTTTCAGTGTAACAAAATTAACGAGCATATTTCTTGTAGTGAAAAACGCGTTTCAGCTTCCGGATCGGGTGCGATCTGAGCGATGTGAATTCCACACACCATAAAGAGAGCGCGAGGGAGAGGGAGAGATGCCAGGAGGCCGATAGGGGAAGAGAGAGAACTGGATCCAAATGCGGGAGTTTATATAGGGTTCCTTCACAGCCCCCTCTCTCTTGTAAGTGTTTCTTGCTAATTATATTGGAACCGCTAATGACGGATTGAGAACGAGCGAGCGAGAGAAGATGGTGAGAAAGATAGTGAGAGAGAGAAAAAGAGAGAGAAAGAGAGATAGAGAGAGCGACAATAGGGAGAGAAATAAAGATACGGAGAGTGGGGAAGAGGCGGAGGGAGTGCGCGGAAGACAAGCAGAGAGCCAAATTCGCTTAATCCTGCGTTTAACAGCTTCATGATCACGTGACGGCACGTGTTCACACATGTAGAAAACTGTGACATTCCCAATCAGTTGCAGTTTTCGATCACATCTGCCAAGATATGCAATTCCGTAATTTACAGGAGAACCCATGTTGACACCGTTCCTTCTTCTTTCATGTATACAATAGCACAAGAGCGCAAACGAAAATCTTATCTCAGCGCATATGCCCATCACCGAAGGCTGTTGAGCGTAAGTACTCTTTTATTTAACACACGAATGCAAGCGATTCGGTCACGCGACCACACACACACACATTTTCGTTCGTCGTAAAACGATCGCTCCTGCGTGAACGCATCGTGTCAGCGTTAATGTGAAGACAAGAGACTTTAATGAGAGCATCATTAGTGCATCAATACTCGCGGGGGGGGAGGGGTCATGTCATCCCGCCGCCATGATAGCGCCTCTTCTTCTTCAGTGCGTTGCTATAGTATAGAGACACTATAGCACGCCAGGAGAGTGCAGTCGTAGAAAGGGCGGATGTTAGAAAGTACCTCAGGCATGGGGAATCGAAGTCATCACTGGATGTGCTGATGATCGCATATCAACGCTATAAGAGTAGACTTAGACAGGGTTCTCTGTCAATAACCTGTCGCCGCTATGCACGACTGCGAACATTGGGTAGTTACTGCGGGTGTTGGAGACAGAGAGCCAGTCTTACTATATTACCGACGGTGTTCTGTCGGCAGTAAGATGTGATGCGATCAGAATGCTGTCGGTGCAAGATGGTGCGTTCTAGCATTAAGAGAGATGGGAAGAAGAAGAGAGGGTGTCACAAAGAGAGGAAAGGGATAAGAGGAGAAAATAGAGAGCTCAAAAGAGAGAGAAACCGAGAGAAAAAAAAAGAAAGAGAGAAAGAGCGAGATAGAGCTAGAGAGATATATAGTTGGGAAGAGAGAGAGAGAGAGAGAGAGAGAGAGAGAGTGAGAGAGAGAGAGAGAGACAGGCGGCCGCCACCCCCCCAGCAGGATAGGACCGATTGCGCATGAGCGAGTAATCATTTGCTCATTCATAATCAACCTTTATCATTGTGCAGGTGCTGGATAAATCGCACACAAACACGGACGCGCGCCAAATGCACGCCGCAGGCATTTCGGGCGGCCGTACACCACCGAAACGATACACGTGCGCTGCACGGCACACGCACAACACGCTCGCACGCCGAAACGCGCTGATTCAAATTTGCAGGAATTAATACGAAGGGCACTGTCAAAATAACGCTTTATCCTCATCGGGTTATGCGTCTTGAGACACAAAAAACACGTGTTTCGCACCTTTTTCTAAGATGACAAGCGCATGCACGCATTAGACAGCTTACTGCGAGCCGGATAAGTTATTCCCGTCAGCTGGCATTCGCCCGCTCTGTCGCTGTTGCGTCCACGCCGCGAAATCTGTGGCATTCAAAGTTTCATCTCACAATGGCATTGCGGGCATAATTATCTCGCCCGTGCGTTGCTGCCGCTGAATGGCGGGACGTGAGTCACGGCCCGGCGTCTCCAGCTAGCGGTAGTTGACGAAGTCCCAATTCGGTCGCGCGTCTCTTCGCCCACCCAAGATTGAGCAAAAAAGCCGGAAAAAGTGGAGGGACTTTAGCTTGACGGTCGGTAGGCAACCGTCGGTCGGTCGGCGCGCGCGCAACTCGCTTGCAGCACGATGAAGTGCGCTATAGAATACGCTTGAATATGGTGTATGCCAAGGCAAGGCGGTCGGGTTCAGTCGCGCATTGCGTTCTCCTTTCTCCCCCCCCCCTCTCTTTCTCTACTCTCTCTACTATTTTCTCTCTCCACTCTCTCTTCTCACTCTCTCTCTCCTCTCTCTCTCTCTCTCTTTCTCTCTCTCTCACTCCTCTCTCTCTCTCTCTCTCTTACAGATACCGCGCAACTTGGGTCTCTCTCTCTCACTCTCTATCTCTCTCTCTCTCTCTCTCTCTCGTTTTCTTCTCTCTCGTTTCTCTCCCTCTGTCTATCTCTCTCCCTCTCTCCTTCCCCCTCTGTCTCCTTTTTCTTCCCCCCCCTCTCTCTCTCTCATCCCTCTCTTTTTCTCTCTTCCCCCCTCTCATCTCTCTCTCTCTCTCTCTTTACTCTACTCTCTCTCTACTCCCTCTTCCTCTGCTCTTCCTCTCTTCTTCGTGCGTCGTGCGTGGTGCTCGCCTCTTCTCATTTGCTTTTCTCTTTCTCCCACTCTCTCGGTGCGTGTTGCGGTGTCGGCGCTGTTCTCCCTCTCTCTCTCTCTCCTCTCCTCTTGTCCCTCTTTGTCCCTCTTGCCTCTCGTCTCTCTACTCCTCTAACTATGCCTGTCTCGTCATCTGCTCTTCGCTCTGCTCTGCCTACTCTGCTCCGCTCTCTCGTCTGCTTCTCGTTTCGCGTGCTCTCTCTCTCTCCTCGTCTCTCTCCTTCTCTCTCTCACTTGTCTCCTTATCTCTTCCCTCTCTCGTGCTCTTTCTTCTCACCTCATCTCTCTCTTTTTCCTTCTCTTCTCCTTGGTGCGTGCGGTCGCCTCTGCTCTCTCCTCATCGTGCTCATGCACTCTCTCTCCCTCGCTTCGTCATGCACTCTGTGCTCCCTCTCTCGTTTATCCCAGCTCGTTCTCCCTTCTTCCTCTCTCTCCTCTCTCGGTGGTGGCGGCCCCCCCTCTCTCTTCTCTCTCTCTTCTCTCTCCCTCCTCCTCTCTCGTCTTTCGCTTCTGCTCTGCCTCTCTCTGGCGCCGCACCCATGAGCGTTGTGAGTAGGCTGGGCTCTCGTTTTGCGAGCGCGCGGCGCTCTTTATGGCGGTATTGCAAGAAATTGCGCCAGAATCCTCGTGTTTCGTAACGATAAAAATCTCGTTTAGTCGTGATCGACTGATGGAAGTACGACGAACGTCTAGGATACGTACAATGAAGCCATACACGCACACACACACACAGCGGGGCGGCGGACACGCGGCGGGCGCGGCACACACCACGCCACGACAGCACGAACGCGCGCGCACACACAACACACACACACACACACACACACACACACACACACACACACACACACACACATCACATCACACACAAACATCGCATTCACCCAAACACATGCACGAGTTCTGCATTTCACTCCGCACCTGCGTTCCGTACCTGCGCCCAACATCTGCTGCATATGACATAGGTTCGGCATCATTTGCACTGGTCACGCTAGAATCGAATTACATCATGAGAAATGGGAACGCTAGGAGCAGCGCCGGTGACATCGTAAATAGCAGCGTTCAGCGCTGTCTGATTTGCGATGATTCCGACAAAAGATTGCACTGTCGAAGAGCAAGTTGGGGGAATTAGAGTTAGAGTTCCTTATCGGCAATACTGCCAGACGTGCGGGGATGAACGATGGCTGTAGGCGTATAGGCGCACCATATACGAGGAGGGCGTGTAATAGAATAGCCGAACATCCGCCGATGTTTGCCGAATGCCACGTAGCGAAGGTTAGCGATGACGTCATAAACACACGTCATCGCAGAGCTTATTTATTCAGGATCATGGCTGGCCTAATGACGTCACGAAGCAAATTGGACTGTTAAATTATGCGCACGCGGTCTCCACAGAGGTAAGTTGGCCGGACACGTATGTGCGTGTGTGTGTTTGTGTGTGTGTGGGGGGGGGTATTTATTTGCTCTTGATTCCATGTACTTGAAGGAAGGACCAGGAAAGACACCTCGAAAAACGCCATTGTTGGCTGACAGAATAACTCATATTTATCATCTTGTCTCCGTCGCATGTAATCTAACGCCAGCAAAATAATTTCTTAGACGTACAACAAGGCTAATATATAGTTGTTGTTTTTTAGTTTGTTTTTCAGTAATGATCTCAGAATATATACGTCACTAGAAGGAAGATTGACACTTCAGGCCAATATGGCCGCTGCGCTTTTCCTGACCCAACTTTCCGTCGCTGCCGTATGTGCAGTGGAGCGAAAAGTTATGGAAAAGAACCCAGTGTAGCGATGCCTATCGGATTCAGATTGATGGCTCGGTTTATCGCGTTAGGATGTACATCATTTCGTGTGGCCAGAGTATCTCTCGATGTAAACGATCCAGTTAGACTGGTACCCGGTCCGTAACGTAAAACGTATCGCAACACGGTAGATGGCAGTCTTTCTGTCAGCCAATGTGTTCTTCGAGTTGCCTTCTCTGATTCAACGGTATATCAAAAGGACGCGGGAACCAGTCTAACGTCCGCGTACGGATGTCCACGGTCGCGCTCATGAACCGAGACATTTTTCGAGCGAAAAAAAGCCACCGGCCGTCAAACCGATTTCCATTTTTCGTCGTGCATGCGACATTTCGTCTGCGAAACCGAAATAG
>NW_014578139.1:40684-45684 GCF_000485595.1 Priapulus caudatus
CGTACGTTACGTACCGTCCGTCGTGTGTGTGTGTGTGTGTGTGTGTGTGTGTGTGTGTGTGTGTGTGTGTGTGTGTGTGTGTGTGTGTGTGTGTGTGTGTGTGTGTGTGTGTGTGTGAATACGTGCGTGCGTGCGCGCGCGCGTTTGTGTTTATGTGAAACGAGGGTTTTATAGAAGACTAAATTTGAAACCTATGACAGAATTAGTTGAACGTCCAGGAGGCGTTTATTTTATCATTCTCGAAGTAATGCTTTATTCTGCACCTTTCCCCCTCCCCATTCCTTCCAACTCCCAAGTGGACTCGGCCGTGTCATACACTGACGTGAAGGTGTTCCATTCGTCTATAGCAACCGAATGGCGCCGGAGTACGTAGCTATTATGCGATAATATGAAAAATACATCGGCACGCTTCCATCGGCTGACTTATAGTATATACGGAGCCAAAATATCGAGTAAGAATATTTCTTCCGGAAGTTTCTTCTCTGGGTTTCTGTCGTGATTTCGTGAACAAAAACAATGTCTTATAAATATATAATTCGTTTGTATACAGTTATAATATGTTATAGAAATAAATGTAGAAAATGTGGTGTTGCAATATACACACACACACTCGCACGCACGCTCGCACGCACGCACGTGCGCACGCACGCACGCACGTCCGCACGCGCACACACACACTCACACACACGCGCGCACACACACATACATATATATCATATATATATATATTTATATATATTTATTTATTATATGGATAGAACCTATTACACGCAGACGCCATATTTGGTATTTGTGCACATTTCTGCGCCGGGCCGCCATTTGGCATTTAGCCGAGGCATGTCTACAGTCGGCTTCCGAATCTCATTCGATATTATTTGCTCTTTATTTGCATTTTATCATGTGTACTTTTGCCACGAGAAAAAAAAATTCAAATAAATTTGAATCGCATTTCATCGGGGCATATAATTGGCGTCTTGAAATTCTGGAAGTGGCGCGCCATTGAGGGGTGTGTATTGGTTTAAACCCTCGCTCTCCTGATATCAATTTCCATCAGATAGTAACTGTTTCTCATACTTTATGACTCGCCGCGCGTTACGGAAAGCATTCGTTAGAATTCGTGACTCTGTCGGCCGCAAGATGGCGCTAAATAATTGGAGAATTCCCCGACCTCATATCGAATTTTAATAACGAAACGAAATTAAAAAGAAAACGAAAATTTGAAAATCACAGCGACCGACTATAAACGTGTATGTAATTACTGTCTCTAATTTCGAGAAGGCCGCAGCGCGCTCGTCCGCCTGGGACCAGTTACCCAGCGCATTAATTAATTATGCAAATGAGTTTCGGGCCGGGAAGCACGAATGGAAGCATTGCTAGAGTTGCTTATCCGCGAACACACCACAAATCGGATTAGCGCACAGCTGAATTATTTCACGGAGAGAATGACGCGTACAGTCTCTTGCTGCCTCCGCGCAACCTTCATTTCAATGCAGGGAAGAAGAGGGATGAGTTTTGGGCCCATGGGAGGGAGGGGGGTACTCCGCATAGTGACGTGTATATATATATATATATGCGCCGAATTATTGCCCCCATTTTTCGTTTCCTTGCCATCTTTTCGCTCCCAAATATTTTTCTAACCATCTTTTTGCCCCCAAATTTTCCCCTTGCTATTTTTTTGTCCTATGTTTTCACCATCGAGTCATTTTTTGCCCCATGTTTTCACTGTCGAACCATCTTTTTGCCCCATGTTTTTACCGTCAAGCCATCTTTTTGCCCTCAATTTGCCCATGTAGGTGGGGCATTGCTGTACTGGTGGGCCCCTACCCATGAAAAGGTGAGGAGTACCCCCCGCCCGAGGGTTTTTGGCGGAGGACAGGTGTTCGCGTCCGTTACGCATGGTCATACACGATGCCGATCCCCCCACATCCGATCGCGCGACTCAGTTTATCATGCAAGCGCGCGCCTGCCATTTCTCTTCTCTCTCTCTCTCATCTCTCTCTCTCTCTCCTACCTCTCCCTCTTCTCTCATCTCTCTCTCTCTCTCTCCTCTCATTATCTCTCTCCGTCTCTCTCTCTTACTTCCTCTCATCCTCTCTCACTTCTCTCTCTCCTTCGCTCTCTCATCTCTCTCTCTTCTCTTCTTCTCTCTAATAACTCCTACTCTGCTTCTCCTCTCCATCTCCTCCTCTCTACGCCTCTCTCTCTCTCTCTCTTCTCTCTCCTCTAGCTCTCTCTCTCCTCTCTCTCTCTCTAGCTCTCTCTCTCTCTCTCTCTTCTCTGCTCTCTGCTCTCTCTCTCTCTTCTCTCTTCTCTCTCTCTCTATCTCTCTCTCTCTCTCTCTCTCTCTCTCTCTTCTCTAGCTCTCGCTCTCTCTCTCTCTCTCTCTCTCTCTCTCTCTCTCTCTCTCTCTCTCTCTCTCTCCTTTTCTCTCGTCTCTCTAGCTTCTCTCTCTCTCATCTCTCTCTCTCTCTCTCTCTTCTCTCTCTCTGTCTCTCTCTCTCGCGCGCTCTCTCTCTCTCGCTCTCTCGCTACTATACGCATTTTTTTGTTAAAACGTCTAGAATTTCACACGAGCTTTTCCATTTATATAAGCCATCCGGATTTCAGACGTGGGTGGGGCACAATTGGCTTTTACCGTGTCTTATTTCAGTCCCGCGGAGTTACTCAACTCGAAGACCCAATCGGATTTTAGGTAACCGCGCTTAGTTTCTCGAAAAATAACTCGATAAAGGTCATGTAGGCGTCGGCAAAGGTGACAGCGTAAAGGTCAGTAGGATTCGGGAAAATTTCCCTTTCGCGAGAACGCTTTAGCACTACTGATTTCACACGCAACTGAGTCGGAGGCTGATCGATGCTTCGGTTATGCTCATCGGTTACGTTTGTAATAGATCGGGCTTGAAATCGATAATTTGCTAATAAATCGAGTGATCCGCTCCGCGGAGTGTACTGCGCGCGCGCGCGCGCGCGCGCGCGCGCGTGTGTGTGGTGGGTCTGTTCGCGTGTGTATGTGCGCGCGTCTGTGGGTGGGTGGGGGTGAGTTCGAGTGTGTATGTGGGTGTGCCGGGATGGGATTTGCGAGATCAATCGTACTGAGATGATTCTTACTCTTAACACGTTCAACGCTGCCTTGTTGACAATGGATCTATCTGGCGTGATTGCCAGGCTGCTCTAGCCAATGACCGTTCGGATAGGGCGTTATAAAACGCTTCTTATTAACGAATGCCCGCATGAAAAGTCGATAATTAAACATGTACACGCGATAAACGTGTACTAGTCTAGTTACTAGCCTGGCTTGATTGCGCTCGCAACAATACAATATTAAAAGCAGCGTGCTTTGTCTTGCTCAGCCAGATGGGTCAATTCTAAAGATGGGTTCATTCTATATACAGAGGCTCTCACGCCATTTTCCTTTCAGCGAAACTCACCGTTTGAATGGAAGGAATCCCTTTTATTTCTTCTTAAATGGCGACAGCGATAGATCACAACAGTACTTGATATATATCTTCTCTTTTTGAACCTTCACTTCAAACGTGTCTTGCTGAAAATAGCATAAAAAAAGAAGAACAGAATGAAAGAACGCTCGTGACGTGTGAGTGACGTGCTGGAGTGACGTCACGACAGAATACGTCTGCGGTGAGCGCGATTAGAAGCTATTAATAGATACGCTGACAGCAAACATTGATGGCGGGCGGCGGTGGCAGCAGCGACAACAATGGCGGCAGCGGCGGCAGCAGCGCAGAAGGCAGAAAGGTTCGATATGATATGACTACTAAGCACTTGAATTTAATTTTTTTTTTTTTTTTTTTGGTTAGGGTTAGGGTTAGGATTAGGGTTAGGATTAGGGTTAGGATTAGGGTTAGGATTAGGTTAGAGTTAGGGTTAAGTTTTTTTTTTTTTAAGTGCCTAGTAGTCATATCCTAAGTGCCTAGAAGTCATATCATATCGCACCTATCTGCCGGGTGCGGCAGCAGCAGCGGCAACAGTGGTTTCAGCAGTAACAGTGGTTTCAGCAGTAACAGTGGTTTCAGCGGTAACAGTGGTAGCAGCGGCAACGGTGGGGCAACGGCGCGGCCGCAGCGGCAACGGTGGCAGCAGCAGCAACGGTGGCAGCAGCGGCGGCAGGGAAGAGGGCGTTGTTTTCTGAAGCCCTTATGCCGCGCTAGGGAGCGAGCAAATACGAATATGCATATTGAGTGACGTAATTACGTAATTTCAACTGCGGTCGCTGCTGATGATTCAGTGTGTTTGCGAGTCGATGCATGGCACGCCGCACGCATGCGCGCACTTCTCCTCCTCCTCCTCCTCCTCCTCCTCCTCCTCCTCATTCTTCCCCTACTGTTCCTGCTGCTGTTGCTGCTGGTGCCGCTACTACTACTACTACTACTACAACTACTGCTGCTGCTGCTGCTGCTGCTGCTGCTACTACTACTACTATTACTACTACTACTACTACTGCTGCTGCTGCTGCTGCTGGTGGTGCCTCTACTACTACTACACTACTACTACTACTACTACTACTACTACTACTTACCCTACTAATACTGCTGCTGCTGCTGCTGCTGCTGGTGGTGGTGGTGGTGCTGCTGCTGCTGCTGCTGCTACGACTACTACTACTACCTACTACTACTACTACTAATACTAATACTACTACTACTACTACTACTATTACTATTACTACTACTACTACTACCACTACTACTACTACTACTACTGCTGCTGCTTCTGCTGCTTCTGCTGCTGCTGCTGCTGTTGCTCCTGCTGCTGCTACTACTACTACTACTACTACTACTACTACTACTACTACTACTACTAGCTACTACTACTACTACTACTACACTGCTGCTGCTGCTGCTGCTGCTGCTGGCTGCTGCTGCTTCTGCCTGCTTGCTGCTGTTTGCTGTTGCTCCTGCTGCTGCTTACTACTACTACTACTACTACTACTACTACTCTACTACTACTACTACTACTACTACTACTACTACTACTGCTGCTGCTGCTGC
>NW_014578139.1:62036-67233 GCF_000485595.1 Priapulus caudatus
TCTCTCGCGGCGCATCCGGGCCTTTGCTACACATGTATACGGGCGGTAGCCGGCATGCTGGATCTGCGTCCGGCTGACGCGGTCTAGGGCCTTGCTACTTGCGTACGGATACGTCATATGGCATGCGTGTGGGACAGAACGCCAGACGATTGTAACGCTGTAACAGCCGGTGCTGTTGCTGCGATGGAGTGGGTCACGGTCACTCGTTGCATGGTAACCGAGTTATAGCCGGCCGCATTCATTATGATCGCTTTTTAGCTCAGCAATTTCGTGTAAAAGTCGTAGGTCGCCGAATAAGAGTAGTAACCATTTTCTGCCACAATTGGCAGGCTCGGGGCGTGCTGGTGTTTTCAGGACTGTGGAACAAGGTCGCGAGTCTGAAAGGACTCCCTTAAGCGCAGTGAACGTAATCCAAGGTCAAAGGCGGCTTCAGCTCAATAATGTGCTCCCCCACCACAACGCAATTCGCGCACCATCAACTTATAGAGTACATCAACTAGTTTAAGCACGTGCACCATAGAGAAACAATACAAACAAGCCCCCAGATGCTTCACCCTTGTCCAAGGCTACCATCTACTAGCCAAACTACGCGTATACCACCGCTTGACAGCTACAACCTGCTCAACTTAGACGCTCACTCACGTCCAACTCACCATTTGTAACTAGCCCGCACCGAACACAAACACCAAACCACCACAACACCCACACCCAGACACTCTACCCACCCACACCTCACCCGACCGACCACTCACTCATGGTGACCACTAACACCCCACCCCATCACTACTGCACTCTACCGATCCGCTTAGGGAGTGCAGTCAAGGCAGGCGTCGTAAGGCCAGCCTACCACCACCAACCGCTGTACGCGGCCACCAGCTCGAGTAGGGACGTAGCACCATCATACCACAACGCAATGCGAGCACTTAGACTCCCCGCCAGTCTCAGTGCGTTGTGCACCACCACCGCCTTTACCGCCCACTGCCGACAGCTCAGGCCACGCCGAGCACGCCCACCGGCCTCCCGCCACTTAGCCACCACCAGGACCATACGCGCGTCCACCATCACCGGACCTCACCACTCAACCTATACCACCACCTGATCCACAACCTCACCACCTACCACCACCACCACCAGCCACCAACCCCTCCGTTTATCACCTGCACCATCTACCACCACGCACCACGGTTCCCAACGTGTGGCTCAAGCGATTCCGGGCGCCCACCACCGCCCCCGCCGCCCCCGCCGCCGCACACCGCCGCACCGCCGCCACCGCACCCGCCGCCGCCGTAGCTCTACCCTGTGCAGGCACACGCTCAGGCAGCCCTCTCGAGCGTTATGCTACACTACTATTCGTGTCTAGCCTCCTTCGCCTCCGACCCCACCCACCACCATCAACCCCTCTCGACTATAACCGGACCATACCCACTACCCACCGACTCAGACCGAAGCACGTCAAGAGCTAAGAAAGACATACCACTATCCGTGGCACTCCACGACTCTCTGCACAACTCGAGCGACACCGGAGCGAAGCAAAGCCACCGAAACATGCGCGCGCACCCGCACCACCACCAGCAGCTCCTGTAAAAACTAAGGCAGCAGCCTGCAGCGACCACCAACCACCACCAGCAGCAGCTGGCACCAGCACCACCACCACCACCACCACCACCATACAACAACACAACAAACACAACAACAACATTAAATGCGTTACAAGCGTCTTAAATACGCCAGGCAAACCATATCAGCCCATATTATAGCACCACAATATGCAGCTCACAAGTATATTCCGCCGGACATAACACATAACAAAAACAACTATCCATATCATCCATACATACCACTATCACCTTCATGCGAGACCCAAATCAACTATTTCATGACACAATTGCCCTTTTCCTCCATCATAACATATCAACGACCGTTATGACAAAGCTACTTAATATATCTCTTATACTACCACGAACCAACAACAACAACAACAACACAACCAAATTACAAGCCAACACTACAAAAACATCCATGCTGATCATCGATCCATCGATCAGTAATTGTCATGCCAGTCGGCAAAACCAACAACAAAATACACAACAACAAACAATCACACAAACACAGCAGCCAGCACATGCGGCAGCACCATAATAATGCGAGGCCACGGCTTGGACCCCCCCCGACCCTGGTCAGTATCCATTGCCCGTCGCTTTGCGGCTACCACACGCACCATCCGGCCGCTATGCAAAATGTATAGTCCGCCCATAACGCAGCAAATCCACATCCTTGTGCTCCTCGGAACAAGAAATGTCGTCTCGACACTGCAATAACTCTTACGAACACTACGTTTGCGTCTAGTCTGTCATGCTTTCTACCATCGGATCGCTGCTTATCTGACCGTGAGAGTTACTTGACGCACGTGTTCCGTCGGAAAAGTCTCGCTATGACGTAGTTCGGATAGCAGCGACGTCGAGGCAGAGGAGCGGCGTCCTGGTCGCGCTGAGTCGTCATCTGACCTGCTTAAAGGATCGTCTTGTCGCTTAAAGCATTTTCCACCCCAGACAAATATTGCGGCCTAGTTGGCCGTTCGTCATCAGGGGCTCCACTCGTGCGCACTGCCAAGCTAATAAGGGCATTTCGCCTCGACCCAAGCCGCACGAATGTTCCTCACATTTAATTCCCGCCGCTGCTCGGCCGCGGGCTACGCTCGAAGGGCGCTCATACATCCTGTACGTATACGGAAGCCAGATTACTTGCCAGTGTTTGAAGTGTGCCTGGCAGCACATTGACGCAAGCCCGCGACCTGCGAAGCGAGCGATGTTAGCAACAAACAACAAGTGAGAGGTCAGGCGACGAAGAGCATGCTGGCGTGGTAGAAAAAGGTAAGGGCTGAGAAAAAGAAGAATGCTACAAGGCAACGAGATATATAGATAGCATTAGATTGGAGAGAAGAAGATGAGAGAGAGAGGAGAAGCAGAGAGAGAGAGAGATATGAGAGGAGAGCGAGCAGAGAGAGGAGAGAGAAGATTAGGACGTCAGAGAGAAAGAGATAAAGATGAAGAGAGATGACGGAGACGAAGAGAGAGAGAGAGAGAGAGAGAGAGAGAGAGAGAGAGCGACACTAGCGCCGACCTACGGCGAGCAAGGACCTACATGTTACTACATGACTGATAACAATAGTGGATTGTACGAGTGGATAGTGAGTGAGTTTATATATATATATATATATATATATATATATATTTATTTATTTATTTATTTATTTATTTATTTATTTATTTATATAATAGGATACCTCGGGCCGCAGCTATGTTCATGCTACTATCGGTGACATCGGCGACGGTGGCGCCACCATTGCTAAATTTACGACTGGAGATTGCGTGAGCGAACGTTTGCGCAAATAATAGTAAAAGTAGGAAGCGAAAATACCTGAAGGCATTCTGTTGGTTTATCCGACGTCGGTCCGACTGTGGTCCTTCCCGATTTCAGGTTGTACGTGGTGCCATGCCACGGGCATGCGACATGCTTCTCTCCGCCTAGGTCCTCAATATCTCCCATATAGAGAGGTCCGCCTGCAAAAAAACACGGGTGCTTATATGAGATGAATGATTATGGTAATTTAAATAATTAATAGTGCTAAGTAAAGCTTAATACTTTCACTTACTTTATTAGTAGGCACTTACGTACTAAAATACTTAAGAGTACGTAATTTTAAGCCTTCCGCGGTGAGCGGGTGGTCGCTCCAGCCAATCGGCGTTTATGGTAAGTTAGGGAGAGGGTTCTGAAAACACTTCTTGGCAACGAAGTGTTGCAACATTGACAATTTAACGTGAACGCATGAATATGGCATGCGCACACCGTTCTGCACGTCACACACACGTCACACACACGTCACACACACACGTCACACACACGTCACACACACGTCACACACACGTCACACACACGTCACACACATGTCACACACACGTCACGTACGTCGCCGTACACATGCCACAGGCCTTATGTTCCATCGAGGGACCAAGTGGATAATACAATAATAATAAACCGTTCCAGCTTGTCCGACCTAGCAGCAACGCCCACCCAAAGGAAAGGGGGCGTTGTCATCTCACTCAGACAAATAAGGTCTGCTGGGAAACCTAGTGTGGTTCTGCTTAGTAACACGGAGTGTTGATTATTATATAGTTTAGTTACAACTATTCGAGTTCTCTGTATACATCCTTACACATCTGTATACATCTTTATACATCTTTATACGTTTTTATACATCTGTATACGTCTTTGTATTTATACATCAGTTATGCGGAGGTGGGCTGCGTGTGGTGGCGATGCGCAGACATACGCCTAGGTCGATAGGCAGGTAAGCATCTGAGATCCTATACGTATACAGTGCACGCAGGAAAAATGGCGAGCATGTTTCGTCGATCGTTACGAGTCCAGTTATGGCTCTAGAAATCGGAATTCTGATTCATCATGCCGGCTTGAACGGCAAATTTCGGGTTGCTCGAGGTCCGAGAACATTCTCTTGCTGCATAAGAGCATTATCGGACCAAGGAACATCTTAGTTGAGCGCCAGACGAGCTCGTTCGGAACATCTTCGCCGTACGCGACAAAAGCGACTGTATAATATTTCTGACCACAAGAAACCACGAATGGCATATTAACGACGTATGAGTCAGGAGCGAGTCATAATGACTATAAATAATCAGTAGTCAGTAATATCCATTTATTTACTCCTGATATAAATTATGGACTCTTGATAATACCTATGGTATTATTATACATACAGGTATGATTAGCTCTTGCTGATATGTTATAGAGAAGTTGCATGTGGGAATAATAATGCTGGACGTGGCTGTTACTGCAGCGCCGAAAGTCGGGTTGATGCGCGTCAACCATGCATTAAATAGTTTATTCATTGCTTAATCTTCTCTGTCGAATACAGCACCACGCGCGTCTATCGACGCCGCTATGGCGCGTAACTGTTGTATGCTGACCCATTACGACGTTGATGATGTTTTATTTTCACGCCCCCTGTATGTAATCGGCGCGTGACGTCACGTCGTGTCGCCTATAGCGTATATATATAGTATATTATAATATCAGGAGTAAATAATAATAGATAGAATCTATTATTATTCACTCCTGATAATATATATATATATATATATATATATATATATATATATATATATATATATATATATAT
>NW_014578139.1:70416-72561 GCF_000485595.1 Priapulus caudatus
GTCGGTGGTCGGTGGTCGGTGGTCGGTGGTAGTTGGTGGTGTTGTTGTGTTTGTTGTTGTTGTTGTATGGTGGTGGTGGTGGTGGGGGGGGCGCAGCTGCTGGTGGTGGTGTTGGTTGTGGTGCTGCTGGTGGCGCTGTTGTTGTTGGTGGTGCTAGTGGTGGTATCGGGGGCATTGCGGTTTTGTGGTACTGCGA
Organism: Priapulus caudatus; assembly: GCF_000485595.1. Lineage (NCBI taxonomy): Eukaryota > Metazoa > Priapulida > Priapulimorpha > Priapulimorphida > Priapulidae > Priapulus > Priapulus caudatus. The sequence goes on from NW_014578139.1 coordinate 70,613, forward strand.
CCTTTTCCAGTCTGAACACATCACTTGTGCGCGAAATGGTTACTACTCTTATTATAGCGACTACGACTTTTAACGAAATTGCTGAGCTAAGCGATCATAATAATGGCGGCCGCTATATCGGTTACCATGGCAACGGTGACGTGACCAGCTGCGCAGCAACGCGCCTGGTTACATCGCTCTGGCGTTGTCCACACACGCATGCATACGACGTATGCCGTACCGCAAGTAGGCAAGGCCTAGACCGCGTCTACCGGACGCAGATCCACTGCCGCTACCCCCGTATACATGTGTAGCAAAGGCCCGGATCGCCTCTTATCGATGTAAATTTTGTCGCTATGCGTGTGTAGCGGAATAACGTTAGTGACGATCAACTCATGTTTACGCATCGTTAGTCTCCATACGGCTCTTCATTTCAAAATAGTGTGACAGTTGTACTATAGTTACTATTGACGTGTGAAGGAATGATGTGGGGGGGGGGGGGTAAAGCTGCAATTGTAAACAAGTCACACACTACGTGCGCGCGCATGCGCCGATTGAAGCTAACTTAAAGAAAAACGCTATTTTTTTCATGCATGTTTTCGGTTTATGCGAGTATATAAAATTCACACTGCATGAAAAATCATTCATGTTTAATTGGCACTGGCGTGTATGATTTATGCGTTCGCAAGCGTAGCTATCGCTTATTAATAATGACGACTTTCTCGATATCCTGAATTTTCGTTATCCGTTGCTGTTTTCAGAAAGCCTGTCTTGTTTTTATCGTCGCGTCCGTTGAGAACTGGATATTTGGATATGTGTTATTTTGTCAAGTACTACTATGTACCCTAGCTATTTGCGAATTTTTTGGCTTTGCCTTTTATTTGGGAATGTTGTGCCTTCAATCTTATATCGCCGAAAATTGTGCGGTGAAATTTACGTTTTTTTATATTTTCGCATACGCCTTCAAAAAGATTTACTTCACTGCGACAGCCATCAACAACATTATTATAAGATTAAGGCAACGGGCTTCTCTCTCTCTCTCTCTTTCTCTCACCTTTCCTTCTCCTCCACCTCATCATCTTCCTCCATCTGCCTTCCACTCTCGTTCCCTATCGCCCTTCCGCTCTTCCTTGTCATATTTCATATCTTCTCTCGCTGTTCTCATTCGCTTCTCACTCGCAATACGCCCTATCCTGTCTCTTCCCATCCGCATTACTCTCTTCATCCCCAGCCTTCATCCCGTCACTCTTCCTGTCATCCTCCCCTTCATCCCCCTTCCACTTACCCTTTCCATCCTCCTTCCCCATCTCCCGCCATCCTTCTTTTCTCCACTCTCCTGCATCATCCTTCTGCCTTTAAACTACTTTATCCATTATCGATCACATCGATTATGTCAATTTCTGTCAACAAATCATAGGCTTTCGTTTTTCAATTATTCAATTCTATCCAACTATATTTGTTCATATTTTGACCCTCTCGCATTTTCATTCTATCTTTCTCTCTCCCCTTCTCTCTCTCTCTCTCTCTCTCTCTCTCTCTCTCTCTCTCTCTCTCTCTCTCTCTAACCGCCCGCGATAAAACTTCTTCGATGTAACCTCATCGGAAACAAATGTCAATAGCCTGCATCGGCGGCCATCCGAATAATGGGAAATATCAATTCGTCCCAGCGCGTGGCTGTCACACGCCAAAGCGAAGACAGATAAGTCTGTATGAACGTCTGACCTCACCAAAGACGAAGCACTTACAACAGCGTGTGTGTGTGGGGGGGTGCGTGCGTGCGGGCGGGCGCGTGTGTGTGTGCGTGGCGTGCGTGCGTGTGCGTGCGTGCGTGCGTGTGTGCGTGCTCGTGTGCGTTCGTGCGTGCGTGCGTGCGTGCTTGCTCGTCGTGTGAACGTGCGTGCGTGCGTGCGTGTGTGCTTGAGTGCGTGTGTGCGTGTTTGTGTGTGTGTGTGTGTGTGTGTGTGTGTGTG
>NW_014578139.1:72571-75743 GCF_000485595.1 Priapulus caudatus
AGAGATATATATATATATAGATATATATATATAGATATATAAATTCCCGCTACCCCGCCCCATCCACAGCGCGTGCATGCGTGTGTTTGATCAGGTCGCGGGGAAAGCTTGCACGCATGCGTGCGTGCAGTGCCTAAATGACTTAAGTCAATAGACTTAATGGCGATTTTAATTAGGAGGCCGTTAGCTCAGGTGTCGAGCCATGCACTGCTGAGCCACCCGCCCTCGCTCGCGCACGAGTGCCAGCTGATCATTTGATCGGCACGCAGAATTAACAGGTATACATTCCGCGTGGGAAGCTGGATTCTCCTGCTGACGGGGGAGACTGATTCTGCCGCTGATGCTGGGACATAATAACACTAACGGGCGGATATAACACGGACGCATGGATATATAACAGACGTAGGGATCAATCGAAAAATACCGACCACGCACAGCGCACGTAATACATGTACCCCCACCGTTCGAAGCCGAAATCGAAGAAAAAATGCGGGTAAAACCAAGCCCCGACTTCAAACGTAATTTCAACGCGGGGGGTTTTCGAGTCTTATAGAAAAGGGAAGGACGTCGGCACTGATGTGTCGGCCTGTGGTTGCGCGCGAGCTGGCGGCATGCGTCTCTTTCATTTGCTTCATCAGCCGTCGCGAAGCGGAATTGCCAAATTGCCGTTAGCAATAGAGGGCTGGATAGGCGTGCGTACGTGCGTGCTTGCTTGTCCGTGTGTGTTTGTGCGTACGTGCGTGCTTGCTTGCTCGTTTGTGTTTGTGCGTTCGTGTGTGCGGGCGTACGTGCGTGCGTGCTTGCTTGCCCGTGTCTGTTTGTGCGTTCGTTCGTGCGTGCGTGCTTGCTTGCTTGCCCGTGTGTGTACGTGGGTGCGTGCGTGCGTGCTTGCTTGCTTGCCCGTGTCTGTTTGTGCGTACGTGCGTGCGTGCGTGCTTGCTTGCTTGCCCGTGTGTGTACGTGCGTGCGTGCGTGCGTGCTTGCTCGTGTGCGTTCGTGCGTACGTGCGTGCGTGCTTGCTCGTCGTGTGAACGTGCGTGCGTGCGTGCGTGTGTGCTTGAGTGCGTTGTGCCGCCTGTGCGTACATTGCTCCACTCGGCTTGAATACGCTCTATTATCAAGAGAACATGATTATACTGAGGCTGGGCCAAGGCCGAGATCAGCTCATCTGATCTATGATGCTCGCATGCACGCACACGCACACACACACGCACTCACACACCCACGCACACAAACATACACAGACACATACATATACATGCACACGCGCGCAAACACATACACGCACACGCACACACACACACGCAAACACACACGCACACGCGCGCACACACACGCACGCTCGCATACACCATATAAGCACGCACACGAACGTGCGCATAAATCTATCTATACTATAATTTGGCTAATCTTGTGTGTGTGTGTGTGTGTGTGTGTGTGTGTGTGTGTGTGTGTGTGTGTGTGTGTGTGTTTGTTTGATCTCGATGTCCTCCGTGATTTGTCACTCAATCGCGGTAACTGAAGATATATCAGAATCACCACGTCTGGGAGATGATTCTCGCTGAGACAAAAATTCAAAAAAGTTAAAAAGTCAAAAAAAATTGTCAAAGTCAAAATTCAATCCTCACGTACGTGGGAATTATGTCGCGTGTCCTGCCCGACGCCGTAGCGTAGTCGGTAGGAGCACGGTTTCATAACCAGAGATTCCGGATTCGAATCTCAGCTGGGGAAAAAAATTTAATTTTTTACTCTTTAGTATCTACTTCTGCCACTTCAGCGTTAATTTCAAAATGTAAAAATAAATTTTACTACATTCATTAAAAAAATGGGAAAAAGTTAAAAATTGAAAAAAATTACTATTTTTTTTACTNCGATGGGATGGGATAGAAGACGATGGAATGGGATATGGCATGGCATGGCATGGGTGGCATGGGGTGGCATGGGATAGGATGAGATGGGATGGGATGGCATGACATGCGATGGATGGATGGATGGAGGGATGGCTGGCTGGGTGGATGGATGCATGCATGCATGCATGCATGCATGGATAGATGCATATATAGATAGATAGATAGATAGATAGATAGATAGATAGATAGATAGATAGATAGATAGATAGATAGATAGATAGATAGATAGATAGATTTTGCGGTATTTTCCTTTCAACCAAGTGCATGGTCACCAACTGAGCACCTTTTTCCCCTGCTCACTTATAGAACTGCGCTCTTTGTTTCTTCCCAAAATGTTTTTTTGTTTCTGTTTTTTTTCAGTTGCATGAAATATTTAACTTCAACTGTGTCACCTACATGAAGTTTATATTTTAAGGCACGATTTGGTCGTTGTACGGGTATTAGTCTGCTAGTATATATAAAGTTGTTCAGCTGACTTTGTGTGTACTCGTACAACTAGAGAACTACGTAGCCTAGCGGAAAACTGAAGATATATTCAGAATCACCACGGCTGGGAGATGGTTCTAGCCGAAACAAACATTTAAAAAAGTTAAAAAGTTACAAATAAAAATAAAAATTCTATTTGTCAATAGATGGCGGTGCGTACAACCTTACATCTCGGAATCGTGTACCGGGGAGAAATACTAATTTTTCGGTCGGGTCCATAATACACATACAACATGTGTACACACGCATTGTAAACCCTAACTCTAACCCTAACCCTAACCCTAACCCTAATCCTAATCTAACCCTAACCCTAAAAATAAAAAAATAAAAAAAATAAAAAATAACCAGATGGGATTCGAACCAACTTAACCAAATACCCTGGTATGTAAAATGGGTATTTCTCCATGGTGCAATAATAATCAACATCTCGAACGTGTCAATCATGCTCTGTAACCATAGCGCACCAGCAGCCGAATGGATAAAGCAGCAGACTCCTAAACAATTGATTCTGGGTTCGAATCCCACCTCGGGAAATGCTGAGTTTCTTTACATCTGGACTGTTTAGTATGCACTTCACCGTTAATTTCAAAATTTAAATTTTTTTACTACATTTAAACGTTTATTAAAAATCCAGAATAAACTAAGGTAGATGATAATAATAGCGCAATCTGACGGGAACACTTCACGGAAGCCTATTTAGGTTACAGATCAAATATTATTTTATTTTTTATATTATTTTATCGTTTAGTAAAAATCCAGAATAAACTATGGTACAT
>NW_014578139.1:77538-79269 GCF_000485595.1 Priapulus caudatus
GCACGCACACGCACACGCACACGCACACACACACACACACACACACACACACACACACACACACTTGCCTGGGCGACGCCTTGTCGGGTCGGCCTTTACGCCTTCATCACAGCTATAGTTCATTATTGCATCGGGCAACTAGGCCTGCTATTTTCTAACCTGATCGTTAGCAACTTGTACATTTCCGACGTTTAGTTTTTTCAGTTAACATGTTCAAGAGTACCATCGGCTTCAACGGAGATTTTAAATTACAAGTTTGATATTTAATATTTAACAATTTAAACGTGAAGCAGATTCACGTCGCTGCGTTTCAAAGGTACCTTTAGCCTCGCCTAAATCATCGTGCTGCCAAGCGTAAAATCTGGCGAAAGTTAATCATGTTATAGTTATGCGCGTTTATGCTGGCAAGTACAAAGGCTAAAATATTCTCTAAATTGCGGCTATGCACATATTTATCACCAGGAAGCTAGCTGGACGCCAGTGATATTTGCCTGAAACTCATCATTCGGTATTCTAGATTTTATCGTTTTATTCATTTTTTACGGTAGTCGCGGCTGTCGATTGCCGAAATTTCCACTGTGGGTATGCATCGGTATGGGTTCCACATCGGTATGGTAAGTTTGTGATTTGTAATATGTGGTTTGTGAAAATTTTAGTGGTTACTTTGCAAACCTACACATGGTTGGAGTAATTTGACAATTATTTGACCGGTATTCTCACCTCAGCTGCAGTTCCGTGCGTGATTTCAATAATAAAATAATAGTAAATATAAACACAAAATGTATTTACTACCAAAGTATTAATGTTTCTGTACTCTCTTTCGTCTATTATTGCCGATAGTTTCCTGTAAATGCCGTTCAAATGCTCCGCACGCACGTAGGCCTACAGGTGCACACCGCTCTATATAATTATATAGATACAACTCTATACCACACAGTACAAGGAAGCCCAGAGGTTCTATCGTACATATATATATATATATATATATATATATACTAATCTTCCGTAATCGATAAAACACGTTTAGTCGGACTGATTAGCGTTAAGTGGACTCCGGCTGATGCACGAAGAATCGAAATTCAAAGCGGCACGGGCAACGAAATATTTCATTAGCATTCGATATTCGATCCTTACTCACGACGCGTGCGCAGAATATCTCATTCTGCATCTTCTGTTGTTTATTTTGTGCGAATAGGCCGATATTTTTATTTAAAGTAATTCAGTGTATAATTAAATTCATCCGCCACGGGGTGTGTAACTATATAGCTGTGCATGACGGCCCTGTATTCACACCAAACATTGCTTTCTGAGAAAGAGAGAGAGAGAGAGAGAGAGAGAGAGAGAGAGAGAAGAAGAGAGATATAGAGAGAAAGAGAGAGAGAGAGAGAGAGAGAGAGAGAGAGAGCTGACGTGTCGTGCTCTAACTACACGTATAGCTTCCGCCCCCTTGCCAGCGTCCCCACCTACCCGGCGCCCCCGTCTGCGGCCTGCACGCACTGCGAACTCTCTTGTCCCAATCTATACCTCCCCCTGCGCGCTCTAGCGTGCGCGCGAGAATTGCTCTTATTTGTTTTATGTTTATTTTTTATAATATTCATTTATTTGCGAGAATTGCGTTTATCTCTTATTTTTTTATTATTTTTTTATTTTTCTATCTTATTTATTTATTTGTTTTAATTGCGCGAATTGCGTTTATCTCTTCAAGGTTTTCCGAACAGCCGGCAGACGTCG
>NW_014578139.1:79957-84265 GCF_000485595.1 Priapulus caudatus
ATCTATCTATCTATCTATCTATCTATCTATCTATCTATCTATCTATCTATCTATCTATATCTATCTAGCTACCTATCTATCAGCTAGCTATCTAGCTACCTATCTATCTATCTATCTATCTATCTATCTATCTATCCATCTATCCATCTAACATCTATCTATCTATCCCATCTATTCATCTATCCATATATCTAGCTATCTATCTATCTATCTATCTATCTATCTATCTACCTATCTATCTAAATCTATCTATATATATATCTAGCTACCTATCCATGCTATCTATGCTATCTATCGATCTCATCTATCTTATCTATCTATCTATGCTATCTTATCTATCTACCTATTCTATCTATCTATGTTACTTCTATCATATCTATCTATCTATCTATCTATCTATCTATCTATCTACTCTATGCTATCTATCTATCCATCTATCCATCTATACCATCTAATCTATCTATCTATCCATTCTATTCATCTATCCATATATCTAGCTATCTATCTAATCTTATCATATCTAATACTATCTATCTAATCTAATCTATCTATCTATCTATCTATCTATCCATCAACTATTCTATCTTATATAGCTAGTTAGCTAGTTATTTCTCATTCGTTCGCCCGCTCGCTCTCTGTCTGCCGTCTATCTGTTTCCGTCTCTCTCTCTTCATATCTCTCTCGCACTCTGTCTACCTATCTCTTTTTCTCGCCGTCTCTCCGTCTCTCTAAACCTCTCTCCTTCACTTCCTCTCTATTTCTCTCCCTCCCTCTATCGCTTTCTCTCTCTCTCTCTCTCTCTCTCTCTCTCTCTCTCTCTCTCTCTCATTCTATATATATATATATAGCGAATATATATATGTGTGTGTTTATACTCTATGTGTGTCTTGGTGTGCTATCGAAAATTTATGCCTGCCAGGCGCTGTTGAAATATATTAATCACATTAACGTGTAAGATTATACTTTTATATCCATATCAAGTGGCGTTGGTCAGGTGGTCAGTGGAAAGTGGCAGTCGCCCGCGAAGCTAGGGTCGGGGTTAGTGTCACAGTCAGGGTTAGCGGTAGGGGTAGGGTAGGGGTAAGAGGTAAGGTGCTTGGACATTTGACATATAACATTTGACCATTGACATTTGACATTTAGGAGTGCCTGTGCCTGTGCGCGTGAGTGTATATATGTGTGTCGATAGAAGGCCCCTGATTGGTCGGTTGCTAGGAAACTCCTGATTGGTCGGTTCCTACAAGGCCCCTGATTGGTCAGCTGCTACGAAGCCCCTGATTGGTCAGCTGCTACGAGGCTCATGATTGCTCGGTTGCTACGAGGCTTCTGGTTGGTCGGTTGCTACGAGACCCTTGATTGGTCAGCTGCTACGAGGCCCCTGATTTGTTGGTTGCTAGGAGGCCCTTGATTGGTCGGTTGCTAGGAGGCCCTTGATTGGTCGGCTGCTACAAGGCACCTGATTGGTCGACTGCGAGAAGGCCCCTGATTGGTCGGTTGCTACGAGGCCCCTGATTGGTCGGCTCCTACGAGACCCCTGATTGGTCAGCTGCTACAAGGCTCCTGATGGATCGGTTGCTACGAGGCTCCTGATTGTCATTTGCTAGGAAGCCCGTGATTGGTCGGTTGCTAGGAGGCTCCTAAATTGGTCGGCTGCTACAAGGCCCCTAATTGGTCGGCTGCTACGTGGCCCCTGATTGGTTGGTTGCTAGGAGGCCCCTGATTTGTCTGTTGCTAAGAGGCTCCTGATTGGTCGGCTGCTACGAGGCCCTTGATTGGTTGGCTGCTAGGAGGCCCCTGATTGGTCGGCTGCTATAAGGCCCCTGATTGGTCGGCTGCTACGAAACCACTGATTGGTCGGCTGCTACGAGGCTCCTGATTGGTCGGTTGCTACAAGGCTCCTGATTGGTCAGCTGCTAAGAGGCCCCTGATTGGTCGTTTGCTAAGAGGACCGTGATTGGTCGCTGGCTAGGAGGCTCCTGATAGGTCGGCTGCTACGAGGACCCTGATTGGTCAGTTGCTACGAGACCCCTGATTGGTCGGCTGCTACGAAGACCCTGATTGGTTGGTTGCTAGGAAGCCCCTGATTGGTCGGCTGCTACGAGGCCCTTGATTGGTTGGCTGCTAGCAGGCTCCTGATTGGTCGTTTGCTAGGAGGCCCATGATTCGTCGGTTGCTAGGAAGCTCCTGATTGGTCGGCTTCTATGAGGCCCCTGATTGGTCGGCTGATAGGAAGCTCCTGATTGGTCGGTTGCTACGAGGCTCCTGATTGGTCAGTTGCTACGAGGCTCTTGATTCTTCGGTTGCTAAGAGGCTCCTGATTGGTCAGTTTTTACGAGGCCCCTGATTGGTCGGCTGCTACGAGGCCCCTGATTGGTCGGTTGCTACAAGGCTCCTGATTAGTCAGCTGTTAAGAGGCTCCTGATTGGTCGTTTGCTAAGAGGACCGTGATTGGTCGGTTGCTATGAGGCTCCTGATTGGTCGGCTGCTACGAGGACCCTGATTGGTCAGATGCTACAACACTCCTGATTGGTCGGCTGCTACGAAGCCCCTGATTGGTTGGTTGCTAGGAAGACCCTGATTGGTCGGTTGCTAGGAGGCCCCTGATTGGTCGGCTGCTACGAGGCCCTTGATTGGTTGGCTGCTAGGAGGTCCCTGATTGGTCGGCTGCTATGAGGACCCTGATTGGTCGGCTGCTACGAGACCACTGATTGGTTGGCTGCTACGATGCTCCTGATTGGTCGGTTGCTACGAGGCTCCTGGTTGGTCAGCTGCTAAGAGGCTCTTGATTGGTCGTTTGCTAGGAGGCCCATGATTCGTCGGTTGCTAGGAGGCTCCTGATTTGTCGGCTGCTAGGAGGCCCCTGATTGGTCGGCTGCTAGGAGGCTCCTGATTGGTCGGTTGCTACGAGGCTCCTGATTGGTCGGTTGCTACGAGGCTCTTGATTCTTCGGTTGCTAAGAGACTCCTGATTGGTCGGCTGCTACGAAGCCCCTGATTGGTTGGTTGCTAGGAAGCCCCTGATTGGTCGGTTGCTAGGAGGCCCCTGATTGGTCGGCTGCTACAAAGCCCCTGATTGGTCGGCTGCTACGAGGCCCCTGATTGGTCGGCTGATATGAGGCTCCTGTGACGAGGCCTTTTATTGGTCAGCTGCTATGAAGCTACTGATTGGCCGGCTGCCAGAAGGCTTCTGATTAGTTGGTTTCTACGAGGCCCCTGATTGGTCAGCTGATACGAGGCCCCTGATAGGTCGGCTGCTACGCGGCCCCTGATTGGTCGGCTGCTACAAGGCCCCTGATTGGTCAGCTGCTATGAGGCCCCTGATTGGTTGGTTGCTATGAGAGCCACGATTGGTTGATTGGTGATTCCATTGGCAACAGCCCTCTGTTTTCCCCCGTTGTGTTCTCCACGTGCAGATAAATGTTAAAATTACACCCAGCAGCGCCATGGTTACTATCGTGCCTCCCATCTGCTATACTCATTCTCATTTTACTTGTTCCACTTGTTATATAGCACATAAAAATTAACACATTGTGCACTTTTGGTTACAATTGTGAAACTTTGCACACGCATAATACAATAGGTCCTGAAGATTTTCTGATAGTGAGCCAGTTGAACAGCGCCACTTAGTGGCGTACAGCGCCCCTAGCGTATTAACGTATATTTTTTTACACCACTCTTTAAGTTTTGGCTATAATTTCAATAATACATATCCAATTTATTTATGAAATAGCTCAAAAGATTCGGGAATATCTATACTAATATTATAGAAACAATTTATTGAGTGTGGTTATCTTTAAGTTGTAATAAAATAAGATTGAAACAATGAAATGGTTCAAAAATGGAAATTTTCTACTAGTATATTAAATGACCGATATATCAAATGTGATCTAGTCTGCACGAGCATGCTATATGTCAAAATGTTTCTTATTTAGTTGGCAATTACACTCTGTTAACAAAACTGCAGTGACGATGATGTGTGACATCATCTGAGCTCTTTCTTGAATAAGTTGGATGGGTATTATTAAAATTATAGCAAACACCCTAAGAGTGTTATAACGCAATACCCGTTGTAGCTGACGCTCAAACGCCTTATATACCGGTCCGCAGTCCCTATTCAAAGATGCTAACACCAACCAATTTACGCATCTCGTCGTCTGGTGCCATAGCAACAAACATCTAGATGCGCAAATAAGTCTTTATCGTTATACAGCCATATGCAGTTTTTCAGACATGTGCATGTGTGCATGTGTGTGTGTGTGTGTGTGTGTGTGTGTGTGTGTGTGTGTGTGTGTGTGTGTGTGTGTGTGTG
>NW_014578139.1:84275-86775 GCF_000485595.1 Priapulus caudatus
CACCTCAGCGCTCACACGCACACGCACAGCAACCACGCACGACGCCAGAACTCCCAGCGACCGCACGCACGCACCACGCACGGCACACACACACACCGCACTCACACACACTCACATCCGCACACATCGAACACCACGCACTACAGCAGACGCACAGGCCACAGACGCACAACGCACACGTGCCGGGCACGCCACACATACACACACACGCAACACGCAAACACGCAGACACGCACGCACACAACCGAGCACAGCCACACACACAGGCACACAGCACACGCACGACAGCACAGCCACACACTACACCGGACGGCACGACACCACGACACACGCACGCAACACTGCCACCACACGCACGCACACATACACGCGCGGCGCACAGGCACACACACACACACACACACCACACACCACAACAACACTACCACACACTGCACACTGTTATGTCTTGTGCTTTTATTGTAAAGTGGAGAATTAGGATGTTCTTTTCATTAATGTTTTTCAACGATTTGCCTTTCCGGGGGGTGCACTATTTTTTTGTGCTGATAAAAATATTGAAGACTTCTCAAGCTAAATGATGACTCGCCTGCGACGAGCAGCTGAACTCGGGCATCCGTCTGGCAAATACTGTCTAGTATCTGATCAGAAAGAGATGAGCGAGAGAGAAGAGAGAGAGAGAGAAGAGAGAGATGAGAGAGAGAGAGAGAGATAGGAACGAGAGAGAGAGAGAAGAGAGAGAGGAGAGCGAGAGAGAGCGAGAGAAAAGAGAGAGAGAGAGAGATAAGGAAAAGAGAAAAAATGAAGAGAAGAGAAGAGAGAGAGACAGACGAGTGGGAGATAAGGAGAAAGAGGGGATAGAGAGAGAGAGAGAGAGAGTGAGAGAGAGAGAGAAGAGAGAGAGAGAGAGAAGAGAGAGAGAGAGAGAGGAGTAGAGAGAGAGAGAGAGAGAGAGACAGAGAGGCGACCCGCTCTTTGTCGTTTTGTAACTGGCATCAAACGACACGGAAAAAGGCACGATCCCGTGATAATTCTCGTTTAATTCTATTTCTAACCTATTCTAAATCTAAAAACGATCTTAGTAATAGTTTTTCTAAAGACGATGTTCCTCCGCGCGATATCTCCACTTGAAATTCGCAGCGGCGATGCGACGATTCCTCCGCCAATTCTCGTTGTGCGGACGTTCGTTATCACCTGCAATTACAGGCTGCCGCTCTAAGTCGTAGTAGAGAAGAACTCCTCATTTAGCAGGCCATAAATGCGGATCAAACAAGTTAGCAGAAGAACGGTATGCGTATTGTTGCGTCAGACAGGCTTCGCGGCGAATGGCGCGGAACTGGATCTATATATATATGATATAATATATATATTATAATATATATATCGACGAAAAATAAACGTGGATCCGACGAAGCGCATAACGCATAAGCAAATGGTTTTATTCATTAAGATGCGAAACGCTAGACGCGCTCATCTACAATCACATATAGCATCTCATCTTGAGAGACGCAGCGCAGCGCAGATGTGGGCGAGCGTAGCAGCAGCGAAAATATACGGCAAGCAGAGATTTTAAACAGAATTCAGCGCAGTGCGCTATTGATTATCAATTGCAGCCCTCCGTGATTGCTTTCTGTCGCCACTTGTTTACGGCTGGCGTGTGCCTCCACCACGCAGTCACGTCGCAGTCGTGCTGTCGCGAAGCCGCTTAGCATTCATTATAATATATATATATATATATATATATAATATAATATATATACATATATACATATATATGTGTGTAATATATATACGCGAGCGCACGCACGCACGGCACGCACCAAGACGCACCGCCCGCACGACAGCGACAGCACGCCACGCACGCACAAACACACACATAGACAGACAACAGACACAGACACACGCACAGACACAGACATAGACACAGACAAAGACACATAACAACAGACAAGACAACCGCCAGACACACACCACACACACACACACACACACACACACACGCACACGCACACACACAGACAAGACACAGACACATACACACATACACTCCCCCCCCCACCACACACACCCACACCCACACACACACACATCACACACACACACACACACACCACACAGCACACACACACACACACACACACACACACACACACACCATACACACACACACACACACCACACACACACACCACACACACACACCACACACACGCGCGCGCGCCGCGCGCGCGCACGACATACAAGAGAGGGAGGGAGAGAGCGCGCGCGCGAGAGAGAAAATCTGTGAGAAACATGAGACGGGCAGGGGAGCGAGACATCAAGAGGCGAGAGAGTGAAAGAGACACGAGACAGACAGACATCGCGTGGGAAGGCGAGAGACCGTCTCTAGCTGACCATCGAGGCTCAGTGTTAATGGGCTGTATCCATCTGTCTATGACTCACAATCCGACTCCTTTATTCGGCAGCAAGCACGGAGACAGTGAAAAAACACACGCGAAGACGC
>NW_014578139.1:91775-94275 GCF_000485595.1 Priapulus caudatus
TAGGATGAATAATGCATGGTTTTACAGAGGCTAATAATGAAAGTTGAAGTGCTACTATCCCCTATGATTTCGGATCGTGCCACAGACATCAACACTCCCACAGGCGCGGGCAATTTTGTTCTATACGCCTAGTTGCCCTGTTACCGGAACCCACTCGGTGTTTATAACATGCATCACCAAACCTTGACTAACACGAGTTCTAATCACGCAGTGTAAGATTCTCTTCTATTCTGTATTTCCGTCACATTATTGTCCATTTATTATTATTATTATTATTATGCATGCCAGCCAGATCGTTACGGCCTGCTAATTTCACCGGATGTGACGTCCGTCTTTTCCGCCGTACTGCATGTTGGCTATACGTACCTAGTATCGTAACTTCTCGTCCCCCCCGTCTTTACTTATGCAGCTGAGTGATGAAATTTTGCCCCCACTTAGAAATTTTAATTTAGTGTTTTCCACAGACCACGGCCCTCATGGCGTTAAGTATTCGAAAATTACGATTTCTATCCCTATTGCTATTTCTAATACTAACTACAACCGTAAATGTAATACTAATTATAACGCTAAAATGGTCGCTAATCATAAATAATAATCACTAATGCAAGCCCTAACCCTAACCCTACCCCTAACCTTAGCTCTAATCCTACCCTTATCCTTAAACCTAACCATAATTCTAACGTTAACCCTAATCTTAATGTTAATATTTATTCCAACTTTATTACGGTTAGACCCCGAGGCTAGCCATCACTGTCCGCTAGATAGCAGCTCGCAACAACCCTTGCGCCGCACAGTCTCGGATGAATTGCTCAATAATTATAAGCAAAGACGATCGTTTCCATGTTTTCCGGAAAATTTCCTGATCCTAAACATGGCATCTAGTCGCGTCCCCGTCCATTCTTAATCCCGCGACATTGTCTATGTATTTTTCTTGCTTTCTTATAATTAATTATATTTCGTATATTTCTTAATTATATTTATTATTATAATTAATTACATGAATTATATTTCTTACTTATATTTATTATATTAATGGTTTTGGTGGGAATAATTTGCCCGCACGCGTGTTACGAATAACCGTTTCCTTGCTGGCGTTGTTGCGCGTTGTCACAAATGTTAGTTTTCATATTCTTCGTACGCCTCACTACGGTCCGTTTGACGTTTGCCATTTTGCGCATTGCGACGTATTCATTTTTGTAATTAGAGCTGACATCTGCATTTCCTGCGACGTAGCAAAACATATCTCGTTACCTGGCCAGCTATGTGCATGATTGACATACGGATGACATATAATAATTAAATAAATTTCCGGTGTTTTCGGTAGCTGTCCTTGTCCTGTCGCGAGAGCCATATGCGTTGTGTTACGTGAGTTATTCATTATCCGCACGCACGCACGCACAGCTGCGCCTGCACGTACACGCGCGCACGCACACACACACACACACACACACACATGTGTGTGTGTGAGTGTGCGTCTCCTTAAATTCAAACGAAGTTCTCTTGTCTCCCTGTTGTACTATCCCCTAGGTGGCACTTGTACCCCGCTCTCTATAGTTCCCGCTCTCTATGCCTCCCTCTCCTTCCTCTTCGTATAACCCTCATCTTCTTTTTCTCCTCTTTTTCTATCATATTTCATCTCATGTCGCTCCTTAAACCATCCATCTCTCTCTCGCTCTCTCTCTCTCTCTCTCTCTCGCTCTCTCTCTCTCTCTCCCTCGGTCTGTCTCCCCCCTCTCTCTCTCTCTATCTGTCTATCTCTATCTCTCTGTCTGCATCTCTGTTTTTTTCTCTCTTCCGCTCTCTCTCTCTCTATCTCTTTCTCTCTCTCCCTCTCTCTTTCTTTCCCTCCTTATCTATCCACAATCGCATGACCCACTCATTTTGGCAGGAGGGGCAGCTAGCTAAGATTACTGCCATCATTACTACTGTGGAGCACGCAGTCTAGCGATCATTCTCATTCTACAGGACACGGCGCTGATCAAGGATCCTCGATCCATTCTTCATCGGCATACACACCGCATAGATAGAACGCCTCGCAGCGCCTGGCAACGATGACGTCAGCTGGCCGCTCGCGGAGAGATATCGTGTCCGGATCGCTGGTATAAGGTACATACAGAAGTAAACAAGAAGTATATAAGAAGACACACACTAGTGACCTTCCGCCAATTGTTCAGAAACGTTGCACTATTTCATCGCTGGAGAATGCCTTCTTTTGAATTTGTTTGCGGTGAAATTCGGTACTAGGGTGCACTTTTGCACTATGCACGCAAGATATAGATGTCTCATGGACGTCTGGAAAACATGAGAAGTAAGATGGTCTTGTCGTGTAAATGTGCCATTTCATCAGGTGACGCAGCCATGGTGACCGGTACGCCATTTTGTGTTTAAAACGGGACTCGACTACATTCTAGAAATGGACCCTACAAAACTTATAAAAACGATACGGAAAAAGTTTCGAGTGAAGATTGGACTTTGAATCTGTGTTCATTTAGCGTGAATC
>NW_014578139.1:97864-104137 GCF_000485595.1 Priapulus caudatus
CATGTAACGCGTGATGTAGCGGCGGAGCGCGGTTATGTCTGTAGGCGTCGTTACGTAGGGCATATGACGACGCCCACCACGGTCCGCGGCCCAGGATTCAGTGACACGGTCGTGCGAGCTTCGTCGAGAAAAATAACTAAGAAATCGCGTGCGTAATGTGCATACAATGCTGTGTGTATGTGTCGCGGTGTGTGAGATTGCGCGTACGTGTGTGTGTGTCGGTGTGTGTGTCGTGTTCGTGCGTGCGTGCGTGCGTGCGTGTGGTGTGTTGCGCGCGCGTGTGTTGTGTGTGTGTGCTGTGTGTGTGTGGTGTGTGTAGTTGCGTTGCGCGCGTGTACGTGCAGAGCGCAGCTGTGCGTGCGTGCGGATACATGAATAACTCACGAACAACAACGCATATCGCTCCTTGCGCGACATGGACCAGGAACAGCCTACCGAACAACACCGGAACCATTTATTTAATTATTATATTCATCCGTATGTCCAATCATGCACATAGCTGCCAGGTAACGAGATATGTTTTGCTACGTCGCAGGAAATGCAGATGTCAGCTCTAATTACAACAAATGAAATGACGTCGCAATGCGCCCAAATGGCAAACGTCAGAACGGACCGTAGGTTGAGGCGTACAGAAGAATAATGACCATAACTAACATTTGGTCGACCAACGCGCAACTGAACGCCAGCAAGGAAACGCGTTTATTCGTAAACACGCGTTGCGGCGCATATTATTTCCCCAAAACCATTAACTATAATAAATTACGTGAAGAATAATATAATTCATGTAATTCACATTATCACATAATAAATATAATTAAGCCAATTATAACGAAATATAATTAACTATAACCGAAAGCAAGAAAAACTACACTAGACATGTCGGCGGATTAAGAATGCACGGCCGACGGCGGACTAGTGCCATGTTTAGGCATCAGGAAATTTTCCGGAAAACATGGCAAATCGATCGTCTTTGCTTTATACATTATTGAGCAATTCATCCGAGCTGTGCGGCGCAGAAGGGTTGTTGCGAGCTGCTTATCTAGCGGACAGTGATGCTAGCCTCGGGTCTAACCTAATAAAGTTGGAATAAATATAACATTAAGATCTCAGGCGTTAACGTTAGAATTATGCGTTAGGTTAAGGATAAGGTAGGATTAGAGCTAAAGGTTAGGCGGTAGGGTTAGGGTTAGCGCTGTGCATTAGTGATTGTTTATTTGATCGATATGCGACATTTTAGCGTTATAATTCAGTATGTACTTTACCGGTTTAGTTAGTATTAGACACTAGCAATACGGGATAGAAATGCGTAATTTCGAATATCTACACGCCATGAGGGCGCGTGGTCTGTGAGAAAACACTAAATTAATTTCTAAGTGGGCCAAGAATTTCATCACTCAGCTGGCATAAGGTAAAGAGAGGGGGGGGACGAGAGTTACGATTTACTAGGTACGTTAGCCAACATGCCAGTACGGCGGAAAGTACGGACGGTCACATCCGGTGATTAGCAGGGCCGTAATCGGATCTGGCTGCATGCATAATAATAATAATAATAATAATAATAATACCATAAATAATATAAATGACATAATTGACGGAATACAGATAGCGCAAATGACGAACATCTTACCACCCATGAGCGTGTGATTGGTGGATGCATGTTTAACAGCGAGTCGGGGTTCCGGTAACAGGGCCAACTTAGGCGTTAGACGAGTTTATTGCCCGCGCCTGTGGGAGTGTTGAATGTCTCTGTGGCCCACGATCCGAAATCATAAGCGGATAGTAGCACCTTAACTTTCATTATTTAGCCTCTGTATAAATCTATGCAGTTATTCATCTAGAATTAATGTTTATAATTAAATGATACCTATGGATGGCCATAATATTGCCCGCTCGCTTGTGCCGAAATTAAACTTTTTCTGGCGCTGTACTCTCACCATGTCATTAGGAGGTAGCGGCCAGCATATGCACCTGATACATATATAAATAAATAAATAAAATTATATATATATATATCAATCAATAATATATGCTCTAAATTACCACATACTACACACACACACCACACACACACGACACACACACTCACACACACACAACACAACACAACACACACACACACACACACACGAAACACAAACACAACACACTTTTCCGCGGTGCGACGACGCACGATCGCACGACTGGGCACAGCATACTGCCACGCACGCACGTCTGACCCTGGAGCACGCGTGACGCCACACACACACACACTTCACACCACACTCCTATCACACACACATCTCACCACACGCCACAGCACACGCACAACGCACACGCACACGCACGTCACACATCACACACACCGACGCACACGCCACACGCACACGCACGGCACACACGCCGCACACACACACACACAGCACACGCACACGCCACACGCCGCACACATACACGGACCACACACACACACAACACCCGCACACGCACACAGCACACGCCACGGCCACATACTACGCGCGCACACACACACACAACACCCCACACCACACGACACATGTTTTCACACAACACACACACAGCCACATCCACACTGTAGGTGGTCTTTATATGTAAATGGAGATTCAGGGGTTGTCCCTTTTGTGCATTATTATGTTGTTTTGCACGATGTCGGCTTTCGGTGGGGGTCACTATCTTTTGTGCTGATTATTGAAGACTTTCAAGCTAAATTATGGCACTCGTCCCTGCAGCGAGCCTGTAAACTCGGGTCATCCGCTGCAAATACTGTCTAGTACTGATACAGAAAGAGAGAGCGGAGAGAGAGGAGAGAGAGGAGAGAGAGGATATGAGAGAGAGAGAGAGAAGAGATAGAGAACAGAGAGAGGAGAGAGAGAGAGAGAGCAGACGCTGAGAGAGAGCGAGAGAAACAGAGAGGGCAGAACGAGAGAGAATGAGAGAAGGAGGAGCGAGAGGACAGCAGAGTGGAGATAGAGCAGAGACAAGAGGGAGAACTAGAGGATGAGAGAGAGAAAAGAGCTGCAGAGAGAGAGAGAGAGAGGAGAAGAGAGGCAGAATAGAGAGAGAGAGAGAGGAGAAGAGTGAGAGAGACGACCCCGCCTCTTTGTCGTTTTGACTCATTCAACGACACGGAAAAGGCGCATCCCGTGATTTCCTCGCTATTAATTCTATTTACTAACCTATCTCTAATGCTAAACGATCTTTTAGTAGTTTTTCTTAAACGATGTTCCTCCGCCGATATTCTCAGTTGAATTCGCCAAGCGCGATGCGACGATTCCCGCCCCAATGTCCGGTTGTCGGAGTTCGGTTATCACTGCAATCAGGCTGCCGCTCTAAGGTTCGTAGGTAGAGAGAACCTCCTCATTTAGCCAGCAATAAACGGATTCAAACCAGTTAGCCAGAGACGTAATCGTATGTTCGTCAAGCAGCTTCGCGGCGAGGGCCGCGGAACTGAGACTATATTATATATATATATATATATATATATATTATATACTCGACGACAAATAACGTAGGACCGGACGAAGGCCCTACAGCATTAGCCAAAATGTTTTATTCATAGAGCGAAACGCCTAGACGCGCTGCAGTCTACACACATATAGCATCTCTGATCTTTGAGACGCAGCCGCCAGCGCATATGTAGGGGCGACGCGCTAGCCAGCAGCGAAAGATATACGGGCAAGCAGAGATTTTAAACAGAATTCACGGCAGTGCGCTATTGATTATCAATTGCAGACCCTCGTGATTGCTTCTGTCGCCACTTGTTTACGCTGTGCGTGTGCCCTCGCACCACGCAAGTCACGTCGCAGTCGTGCTGTCGCGAAGCCGCTTAGCGATTCATTATAATATATATATATATATTATATATATATAATATATATAATATATACTTATTATATGTGTATATTATACGCGAGGCGCACTGCACGCACGCCACGCACGCACGCCGCCCGCACGCACGCACGCACGCCACGCACAACACACACACATAGACAGGACCACAGACACAGACACACGCACAGACACAGACATCAGACACAGACAAAACACATACACAGACAGACACACAAGCCAGACAACACACCACACACACACACACCACACAACACACACGCACAACGCACACACACAGACAAGACACAGACACATACACACATACACTCCCCCACCACACACACCCACACACCACACACACACACACACACACACACAACACAGACACACACACACACACACACACACACACACACACACAACACATACCACACACACACACACACACACACACAAACACACACACGTACGCGCACTCACACACGCACACATACACACACATGTATGCACATTTACGCACGCGATTTTCTTAGTTATTTTTGCTCGACGAAGCTCGCACGGACCGTGTCACTGAATCCTGCAGGCGGCCGTGGTGGCGTCGCTATATGCCTCTACGTAACGACGCTCGACATAACCACGCTCCGCTCGCTACATCACGCGTTACATGATCAAGAAGTATTCTTCGGACGTAAACGCGATTATGCGCGCGTATACGCGATCGCGTTCGGCCCAATTTTCAGGAGTAATGGTTTGCCGTGTGCTGCACCTGCGCGTAACTGCTGTAATAATTTAATATTTTCATCGTCGAAATTGTGCGTGCTATACACAACTCCGGTGACGTTACTTGAGACTGGTTACAAGTAAACGGATTAGCTCTGCATGCCTGCCACGTATCCCGGCCAGCGATATCATCGCGGTTATATTCGAATCATCTTTATTGAAGTGGCTAATTGCGAATAGCGCTGAGAATTATTTTCAGCTGAAAGGCATGGCCGAAGGACACGAAAAAACACAGTCGCAACATGGACGATGGTCAATCTGTTTTATCCTTCCTGCATCGCTGCAGGCGGTAAAACGGTGAATATATACCCGGTAAAACAGCTTGACGTTCTATTATGCGTATACCCTCCTCCCTTACACACACACACACACACACACACACACATACACACACACACACACGCACGCACACACACACACACACACACACACACACACACACACGCACACACGCACGCACGCACGCACACACACACACACACCACACACACACTGCACGCGCATGTGTGCTAGTGAAACGTACGGCAAGCTTAGCCCCGGCAAGGCCTGCCCTGTGTAACTGGAGCAGCAGAACCCGCAGTCCTCTGCTTTAATTTATGCATATAATCAGCTAATGCAATTTGCAGTTCACGCTTCGTCATAGCATTCGATTTGTTTGCGCAGCGGGATTTATTCAGCAAAGAAAGAAATCTAACAAAGTGCGAATGGGCTTAGCAGCCCGAGTGTGCACGCCCCTACCGTTTTCTCTTATCCCCTCGCCCTCTTCACTCGCTCGCTCCCTGTGTGTCTATCTATCTCGCACTCTCACTCACCCTCTCTCTCTCTTTCTCTCTCTTTCGTCTCTCTCTCTCTCACTCTCTCTCTCTCTCTCTCTCTCTCCGCATGTCACTCTCTCTTTTATTTTCCATCCCTCTGCCTCTCTCCACTTTCTCTCATTTTCTTTCCTGTTTTCTTTATCTCTCTTACTGTCTCTATCGTTCTATCGTTTTCTCTCTGCCTTTCTGTCTCTTTCTCCCGCTCGCTCCCCCTCCTCTCTTTCTCTCTCTCTTCCTCACACGCCACACACANCCGTGATACCTGACCCATGTACAAAGGCCGCGATACCTGACCCATGTACGAAGGCCGTGATACCTGACCCATGTACGAAGGCCGTGATACCTGACCCATGTACGAAGGCCGTGATACCTGACCCATGTACGAAGGCCGTGATACCTGACCCATGTACGAAGGCCGTGATATTCTCGTAGAAAATCTAGCGCGGCCGTGCTAGCGTCACGACCGTTCATGTTATATGGGAAATAGTTCCGCATTGATGCCTTCACTCACAGTTAACGAATTCTTTATCGCTATCCCCCACACGTCGATACGCATGGCGCCGCCAGGATAAGATGGAGACAGACACGCGTCGCTGCGTTCGCATGGTAGTGCTGCTGCACAGACCAAGCGGGTGCTGTTGCTGAACGTTATCGTATATATGTCATCGAGAGCTAATAATATCTATTATTATAAGCTAGGTATTAGCTATTAGGTATTAGATATTAGGTATTAGCTATTAGGTATTAGCTATTAGGTATTAGCTAGGTATTAGCTAGGTATTAGCTATTAGGTATTAGCTAGGTATTAGCTAGGTATTAGCTAGGTATTAGCTATTAGGTATTAGCTATT
>NW_014578140.1:0-8313 GCF_000485595.1 Priapulus caudatus
TATTTTTAAGGCCACGCATTTCATTCCGGTAAGTATCAACACCGGCATGCCACGTATAATGGTAGAACTAATTGTCTGGTAGGCTTTTAATCCACATTTCATATTCTCACCTTTCTGTCTTGTCGCTACCGTGTATACGTTTAAACGCACTCGGCATGCTATAACTTCCGTTTTCACTTCACTTGAACATTTTGCGCTACTATCCAATTATGGTGTCCGTTGTTTCCTTTCTTATCTCCCCTCTCCTAAGGTTATCAAGTGTGCGCGTCCGTGTCCCCGGTTCTTATGTCGTATTGAGCGCTTGCTACACAGTTTTTAAATATGATAAGTATAAATATGGTGCTTACGTTGTTAAAACGTGAGCCATGCCTTTATCTAAAAATAGCTGTCTATCCCATATGTTCATGCCGCGTCTTCCCCGTACTAGGACTAGAGAATCTAGTGCTCTTTATAAGTACAAGACAAGTCACGAGCCTCTCTTAGCCTTAATATGCGCCTATGTAGCATTCACGAGTATTTGTCACAAGTCGACATCATAATGTGTCATTAATCTATCTTTGAATAGTTAGAATCAATGAGTACGTCTCTCAGCTATCCTTCTCTCTTGCTGCCCCGTCGACCCCGCACGCGTCTTTCTGCCATGCACCTTGCCTACGGGTGATTTGTTGACTCGTCGCGCCACGTAAAACGCACGTTCAAATATACCTGGCTGTACTATTGAGTGTCCAAAGAATTTGCATTTGGTCGTTACTTGTAGCAGGTTACTGGTGACGATAATATTAGCGTATGGACAAAATCGGGTCTAACGTAATAACACTAGTTTCGTACACGTCGTCCAACTCTATGGTTTGGATTAAGAGTTTATACTTATAAGTATATAATATATTATATTTTGGTGTGTTGGTGTGTGTGTGTGTGTGTGGTGTCCTGTGCTGTTGTGTGTGGTTGTTCTGTGTGTGTGTGTGATGTGGTGTGTGTTGTGTGTGTTTTGTGTGTGTGTGTGTGTGTGTGTGTGGTGTGTTGTGTGTGTGGTGTGTCAGTGGTGGTCTGTGTGTGTCGTGTGAATGTGTGTGTGTGGGTGTGTGTGTGTTGTGTGTGTGTGTGTGTGTGTGTTGTGTGCTGTGTGTCGTGTGAACAGGTGTGTGTGTGTTGTGTGGTGTGTGTGCTGTGTTGGTCGGTGGTGTTGTGTTGGTGTGACTGTGTTGGTTCTGTGTGTGTGTGTGTGTGTGGTGTGTGTGTGTGGTGTGTGTGGTGTGTGTGTGACTGTGGTGTGTGTGTGTGTGTGTGTGTGTGTGTCTATCGCGCGCGAGACGCCGCTGTGCGTGCTGCGTGTTTGCGTTTTTGTGCTTTAGAATTGTGCGCATGTGCGTGTTGTTTGTGGTGGTGTGGCTGTGTGTTGTGTGTTGTGCGTGCGTGGCCGAAATTGGGCGCAGTTGCGAACGCTGACAGCCAGCCGCGTTTGTGTGTGTGTGGTGTGTAGATGCACCACTGCCCTAACAATTGACCCCGCCCTAGTCCCCAAGTAAACCCTTCACTATTAAATTACGAACTATTACGCGTTGCTCAGGTATCAGTGCACTTCACACCTGTTGACACGTTGGACGCCATGCCGGCGTCGTGTGAAATAACCTGTTGAACAACTGACTGTAGCAAGTTCCTGGATAATGATCATAATTGATGAACGAGATCTTGTCCTGCCTCTATTGTTTGTAAACAAATTTGTGTGCGGTGAACTATCGCGGCGCGTGACGTGCGTCACGCGACGTATCTTCCTTGCCGGTTTTTACGTCACCTGCCCTGTCCATCCCATTTTTAATATGCTTGGATGATCGTCTTTGCACAATGCAAACTCCATCATTTCCCTCGAATATACATATTATTAACTTTTATGTGAGTCACATACAATTAGTTACATTCTAAAATTCCTACATACAATAAAACACAATTGTCTTAGCTATGGTTTTCTGTGAATATTGAGTTTATTGAAGCACGAATAGTTTATATTAATTACCGAAATATACGTACGCGCGTATCGTCACAGGCTAATTAATACCGCGGTATCGTCATCCTCTTATATAAAGGGCGAGCCTGTTTTTGTGGTTCGGTTCCTTCTGACTATCTTCCCCCCCCCCGTAAGAAGCTCACCCCCAATACCATATATATTCTTAATCAGCAATGTCCGCGGATGCCATAAGGCAAGGTCCAAAAAAAAAAAATACACAAAAATAAAAAAAGTTTAAAATTACAAATTAACAATTATTATAATTATTTTAAGAAAATGTCCGGCGAGTGGCCGCTATATAGTATTCCCCTCCTGCAATTCCAATGGCTGGTCCTTTCTGACTATCTTCCCCCCCGTAAAAGCTCACGCCCCAACATCCATATATATCTTAATCAGCCATGTCGCGAATGCCCAATAGCGCAAAGGTCAACAAAAAAGAAAATACACTAAAATAAAAAAGTTTTAAAATTACAATTAAAATTATTATTATTTTAAGAAATGTCCGCGAAGGTGGCGTATATATGCCTCTGCTAATTCATGCGGCCGTTGACTTCTCACATCGACTTGTATTGCATTTGAATTTCTCATTTTCGACCGCCTATTTCTTCTGTCGAACTATCTTTTTGTTAGTGCTATTACCTTAGAAGTTAAGTTAAGCTTTGCTTAATCTCATTACGTTAGAAGTTACAGTTAAGTTTGTTAGTCTCTATACCTTAGTTTACCTTCAGAAGGAGAGACAAAAGCGTCGTACAACGACTTACTTGGTACTGCTGAATCAGGTCTATTGTCCGGCTATTTTCTGTTAGTTTCTTATACCTTAGAATTTAAGTTAGGTTTGTTAGTTCTATTACCTTAAGAAGTTAAGTTAAGTTTGTTAGTGTCTATTAACTTAGAAGGTTAAGTTAAGTTGTTACCGTTCTAATTACCATTAGAAGTTATAGTTAAGTTTGTAGTTCTAATTACCTCGAATTGAAGTTAAGTTCGTTAGTTCTATCTTACCTTAAGAAGTTTAAGTGAAGTTTGTTATTCTATTACCTTTAGAAAGTTAAGTAAAGTTTCGTTAGTTCTATTATTAAGTTACCTTAGAAGTTAAGGTAGAGTTGCTTAGCTTGCTATTACCTTAGAAGTTGAGTTTAAGTTGGTTAGTTTATTACCGTTAATTACGAATTAAGTTAAGTTTGTTAGTCTATTAACCTTAGTTTACCTTCAAGAGAGACAAAAGCGTCGTACACGACTACTGCTGAAATGTATAAATGCTCAACTTGCGCTGCTTATTTTTTTCGCAGGCACTCAGGGACTTCGTAGTTTTTGGAGTTTTCGGTATTTCTCTCCTAACAATAAATCGCCGGTAATCCTATCTGTCTGTCTGTCTTCTGAGATCCAGTAAGAGGTCACCGGTGAGATATATGTCTCAATCAGCATGGATGCGTACGATCATTTTTAGCCTAAAAACAATTGCACAAAACACGCCAAAATAAGGGAAAAAAAACAAACAACAGATTTCGGTCTTCATAAGCGTTTTACACACCCATCGTCGTGAGTTGGTTAGGGTTAGGGTTAGGGTTAGGTTTCAAACCTGGGGTTGTCAAATAAGGATTTAGCACAAGATTCCCCCAAAAATACTAGCGGGCTCCAGCAAAAAAAGTGAAAATAAAGCAATCCTAGCGCTCGACTACTACACTGCAGCAGAAAAAAGTCAAGACGAATCCTAGAACAGGCAATCCTATAGCCGCTTCACTATAGTCAGGGCTCAAAATCCAGCAATCGCATGAAATGCCGGGAAACGCAAGCAATAGCACAAAACTCATGAAATAGCAGAAAAGCAGTAACCCTAAAAAATCCCGGCGTCCGCCGGTAGCCCACTAGTAATACTAATATATTGCCGGCAATGGCAGTAGGAAAATGTATTATAACTCTAATATCTCGCGAACGATTTCTAGTTACAGTTCTAAAATTCTAATACATATAAAACATGTCATAGCCTATGATTCGGTGAATTTTAAATCTCCTGCAGTTCAACAGCTTGCTGAGTAGCGTCCACGATATACTTATACCTGGATCAACGTCTGAATGTGGGCCGCCCTCAGCGTGGAGACACGTCTACCAGCAGACGAAGAAACAAACAATGACGTGCGAAGGCGTGGCACTTCGCGCATTAACCAGCGTGCGCACAAACCGCGCTGGCGCTGTACGAGTCAGGGGCGGAGCCAAGGATTTTCATAAGTTGTTAGGCACGACCTATCTTGAACGGATCGCGCCACCATCTGTTGGCGCGAGCGTAAAAGAAAATTTTTGGTTTTACAAACCCCCCAGATGGCGGAACGGCCCTTCGACGAGTGTTCATTCTGGTTCCCTGGGGCCCCGGATTCATCAACATTGCGGTAAAATGTATTGCGTACAACCGAGTTTCTTAAACGAAGTACGTACGCAAAGCGCTCGTAGTGTGCGATTCATCAACCGCAGCGTAGCAACCGCGTGACGCAAATGGTTGATGAATTCCAGTGTAAATACCGCTACGCCATCGTGGCTGCTGGCGGTTGAAGGCGGTGCCTAGCATAAACCAATCACACTGTGCGGTACATACCGATAGAACCAAACTGACCGCTCTCTTGTATTTAAACCATATGGTGCTCGTCCTAGCTCTGTCATACAAATGAGTGCTTGGGATGTGTAATGTCCACTATTTTCGTTTGTAACGATTGCGTTTTCAACACTCATGATAAGCAGCGACAAGTACATTCGTGCGGGCGAGCGGTGTGTACGTACACGTGGTGCGTGTGCGCTGTGCGTGTGCGACGTGCGCACGTACACTGCGTGGCGTGCGTGTGGCACGTGTGGCGTGCGGTGTTGTGTGCTAGCGTACACGTGCGTGTGTGCGCTGCTGCACCGTACAACGTGCGTGCCGTGCGCGTGGTAACGTACACTACGTGCGTGCGTGTGTACGTACGACGTGGGCGTGCGTGCGTGCGTGTGTACGTACAACGGCGTGCGCTGCGTGCGTGTGCACGTACACGTGCGTGTGTACTGGTAGCACGTGCGTGCGTGCGTGCGTGTGCCCGTACACGTGCGTGCGTGCGCTGCGTGTGATCGTGCACGTGTCGCGTCGTTGTGTGTGCACGTACACGTGCGTGCGTGCGTGCACGTACACGTGCGTGTGTGCGTGTGCAACGTACACGTGCGTGCGTGGCGCGTGTACGTACACGTACGTGCGATGCGTGTGTACGTAACACCGTGCGTGCGTGGCGTGTGTACGTACACGGGCGTGCGTGCGTGCGTGTCACGTACACGTGCGTGTGTACGTACACGTGCGTGCGTGTGCCAGTACACGAGTAGTACGGCGTTGCGCTGCGTAGCGTAGTATGTGCACGTTGTGCGTGCGTGTGTGTGTGCACGTACACCGTTGCCGTGCCGTGCGGTGGCGTGTGGCACGTACGACGTACACGTGCGTGCGTCGCGTGTGCACGTACACGTGCTGCGTTGCGTGAAACATACATCGGGCGCGCGTGCGTGCGTGTGCACGTACACGTGCGTGCGTGCGTGCAACTGTGCACGTGCGTGCGTTTGTTGCCACGTACACGAATACGTGCGCGTGTGGGCACGTACACTGTGCGTTTGGTGCGCTGTGTATCGTAACGGGCCGTGCGGTGCGTGATTGTGCACTAGTGTGGCGTGCGTGTCACCGTACACGTGCGTGCGTGCGTGTGTCGTACACGTGTCGTAGCGTGCGTGTGTGGTGGCGTGCGTGTGTACGTACACGTGCGTTGCGTTGCGTGTGTGCGTGCGGTTGTCACGGTAGCCGTGCCGTGCGTGCGTGTGTACCGTACACGTGCGTGCGTGCGTGTGCACGTCACGTGCGTGCGTGCATGTGGCACGTGCGTGCCTGCGTATGTGTGCACGGTACACCGTACGTAGCGTGTGCACGTACACGTGCGTGCGTGTCGTGTGTACGTACACGGGCGTGCGTGCGTGTGCACGTACACGTGCGTGCGTTGCGTGTGTAGTACACCGGGCGTGCGCTGGTGTGCACGTACACGTGCGTGCGTGCGTGGTGCACCGTGTGCGTTCGTGGGTGGGGGGGGGGGCCCCCCCCGCCCCCCCTGTACACGTACACGTGCCGTGCGTGTGTCACGTGACACGTGCGTGCGTGTGCTCGTAAAGTGCCGTGCGTGTGCACGTACACGTCGTGCAGTGTGCACGACTACGACGCGCCGGCTAACATACGAAAGCGCTTATAACGACAACAATAGCCAGCTATGACAAAAGAAGCGTCCAAAGGCCGCCGCCTTGTCCTTTGTAGTCTATAATTTTTAGTTGAGTAGTAATTTTATAATGTTTCTCAATAAAATAATGTTTTCTCAGTATGCGGCGGTATGCTGGAAACACCTGGCGGAAATTTCGAGTTGTTTACGGGCACTCGGTTCAGCTCGTGTAAAGTTACGCAAGAGGTTTAGCGTAATTTTAGCTGTGATGAAATGCACTAAAACTGCATCGCGTTGCGTACGCGAAATCGTACGCCAATTTACTAAATAGCTGTGTTATGAATCGGCAACTAAGCCACGTCGACTAGCGTACAGCAAGATTTACGCAATATTTTGGGCGCTAGCTGCAGCTTGATGAATCTACCCCTTGCCTCATGCTAAGCTGAGAGCACCCTCATTCAATATCATTTTAAACCGCAAAAACAAACGAGTTAAAATAGTGGTTACGAACGAGTTAATAATGTTAAAAAACTGACAAGATCGGATCCTAGTCTTTTTCGGCGGTAGAGTGTTGAAGATGAAACGGCAACGCGAATAGAAATGACAGGCCTAGCATGACAGAAGAATAGGTCACCTAATTTTAGGCCATTTAGCCATATTCTTGCTACGAATTCATTTCAATAGTTTTTCCTGTCTAGACTCTTAAACTCGTCCAGCAAGCTTATGGGTTTGAATTATGGGTGTTTAAAAAAAGAAGATAACTTGGCAAAAAAAGTGTAGGCCCGGGCCTACAGTGCTACATACTGGCTACGCCCCTGCGAGTTAATTGACCTGCTGCACAAAGAAGCAAAATTCGTCCGCATTCAGCTTAAATTACTTTCAGAAAAAAAGCTGAAACGTCAGCAGCGAAAGAAATATGTGCGAATGCAGGGCAGACTTTTCAAGTTCTGTGATGAATTCGCTTCGGGAGAGAGAACGTACAGGTCTCTCCTAAGAGCTTGCTCCTATCTTCACGGGCCAGCCCAGCAATAAGTAATGCAAATATTACCAACTTACTAACACATAGCTAGTGCTTGATTGGTGTTGGCCGGAAAGGTGACCCCCCTAACCCTGGGACATCGAAACGTCATGCACAAGTTTGTGTCCGTCATGTCTGTGCCTTGTATTTATGTCGTACCAACTTAATAACACATATAGTGCTTGATTGGTGTTGACCGGAAATATGACCCCCCTAACTCTGGGACATCGAAGCGTCATGCATAAGTTTATGTCTGTCATGTCTGTGCCTTGTATTTATGTCGCACCAACTTACTAACACATATAGTGCTTGATTGGTGTTGGCCCCAAAGGTGACCCCCCTAACTCTGGGACATCGAAACGTCATGCACAAGTTTGTGTCTGTCATGTTTGTGCCTTGTATTTATGTCGTACCATCTTACTAATACATAGTGGTTAGAGCTAACCTTAGTCTAAGCTAGATAACTAGTGAACGTGACAGTGTCTTGTGTTAATTCTGTTATGTTAGTTGTAAAGTATTTTATTGACCTCTTACGATTTTTCCCCTCTAGGGCATATTACTGCAAGCTTCAGTATTTATTCACAGCACCATAGATTTAGAAGCCAGCCAGGCAGGTGGTCGTCAGTGGTCTTCTCACTATTACAGTCGCTTCTACAGTATATTATAGCAGGCTTGTATCATAGCTTCAAGGTAAGCATTATACGAGCACTATAGAGTACTACAGTATAATACACTTGTATGTGATCAATATAAATTACTACTCAAGCACAGTACATACGGTATACTCATCAGGTAGAGCATTTACTTAGTGTCCGGTATCCTTCTCCAAACCTTGTTTTTAAGAAGTTTCTCATAATAATTGCTTACATAAAACTTACATTTGCGTACGTATCTGTGTTCAGGTTTACCAACCAGCATGGCAGCATCAGCATGGCAGCATCAGCATCAGCATGGCAGCATCAGCATTGCAGCATCAGCATCAGCATCAGCATCAGCATTGCAGCATCAGCATCAGCATCAGCATGGCAGCATTAGCATTGCAGCAGCAGCATCAGCATGGCAGCATCAGCATCAGCATCAGCATCAGCATCAGC
>NW_014578140.1:8765-16265 GCF_000485595.1 Priapulus caudatus
CACACACACACACACACACACACACACACACACACACACACACACACACACACACACACACACACACACACACACACACACACACACACACACACACACACACACACACACACACACACACACACACACATTATATATATATACTGTTAGTCGTGCTTCAGTATACTCAAAGTGGCAGCACCATACAGTCACAATAAATTTATAATAAACTAAATTCGGCCGTAACATAATTTTTACAATCAACAATTAATAAGCCACTTCGTAGTTACGCACTGGAGCCCTATTACGTCATCAGGTCCTAGTTCATTTGTACATAGCTGAAAAGTTTGCTCGTATGCGCTTGCCGTATAATACATAATAATATGCACGAATGTTATACAAAAGCTATGTAAAATTGTGCGTGCGTTTGTTTTCTGTACTTAACCGATCGACTATCTGCCTGTGCTTTTTGGATTTTTTTCGTGTGTGTATGATATTCATTGTGGGATATTTTAGTGGTATATGCAGTGTCGGTTCTTCTCGGTCAGTCAGTTAACTGCAGCTAGTCAGTTCAGTCAGTCGCGGCCATATCATTTATTTATGGATGTCTTTTTGCTCCCTGGATTTCTTAATTCTAATACAACAGAAATGCACACTCAGACATACATGTATAATTAACTTGCAAAGCATATAATCATATTGATTCATGTTTAATGCACATCTAACTACATACGTATATGAACAAGGAGGAATGTTAACCTCTAAATACACTGTACAAGCAATTAAAGCAATGAAAATGGGAAAATTATGTACGTGTATACTTGTATGAAACCTGCAAATGTGATAATTACCTCCGCCAGGGGCTTGACGGATGTTATGTTTTCACCGGCGTGTGTTTTAGTCTTGGTTTGTGGGTTTGTGGGTTTGTGTACGCTCGCTGATTGGCTGATTGGCCCGCCACCGCCGCCGCCGCCGCGGCGGAACCGCCTGTATCATACAGGTTAAGCCTAACTGAAAAAGTTATGGACGGATTGTCATAACATTTTCAGGATACGTCAGAAATGGGCTAACTTAGAATTGATGAGATTTTGGTGGTGATCCGGATCCAATTAATTAATTCATTCATTCCTTCATTAATAAAATTTTCAGGATTAGGTCAGATAATGGGCGGTAACTTAGAATTGATTACATTTTGGTGGTGATTCGGATCCAATTAATTAATTAACTATTAATTAATTAATTAAATTTTCAGGATAGGTCAGAAATGGGGTAACTTAGATTGATTTCATTTCGGTGGTGATCCGGATCCAATTAAATTAATTTCAGTTATTCTTACAGTTATAAAATTTTCAGCGATAGTTCAGAAGATGGCGCGTAACTTAGAATGATGTACTTTTGTGGTGGTGATCCGGATCCAATTAATTAATTAATAAAATTTTCAGGATAGGTCAGAAATGGGGTACTTTGCGTGGCTTCTGTTTCATGTGTAAATGGTATTTTAGTTGGCATAGTATGGACATATATTGTAATCAAAATACTAATAACTGAAATAGTATGCATTCAAACAATGTTATGTTTATTAATGAATGATATTTAATTATTGAATGTTCGTTGCTTTATTAAGTATATTATTGAGAATGGGATGTAACTGCATGTGTATGAATGATGCAATGAGAAAATGGTGATAGAGACGTCAGATGTCCATGATGACAATTACAGAAACTTTGGTGAGGATGAAAAATATGAAGGAAACCTTTCAATAAATGATGGACTTAAAATAGTTTTAGAATGTCTTAATTCTCATGTGTACAAATAGCTACTAGGTAAACTCGAAAGTTGTTCACACATGCATCTTTACGTTATTGCCTACTGAAATCATTCCATGGGTCCTTTATAAACATGTATCCTAAAAGACAGGATATCAATTATAACCAAGCATTTTTCTATTTATCAACTAAGTAACAGACAACAAAATTGAACAAATAACATGTTCGAACACATGAAGTTTACACGTACACATTCTATATTGGGGAAATCTTAGTTAAATGTAATTTTATTTCAAACTTGGACAAATACAGTACGTACAGTTCCACTTGCTATCACACGCAACGGAGACACAGCGAGCGGTTTATGTACAATTGACCTTTGGCAAAAGTTCACGCCAGAATCTCGCGCACGCTCAATGCGTAGCTACGAAGTGGCTTATTTGTAACGCTGCAAAGCGTTACAGGCCAATAGAGCTACTAATTCCCCCACCGCCGACGCAATACGGAGGAATGTAGCGGCTAGATATCTAGATATTAATATCTAGATATCACTGGCCGCTGCGACTCGCCAATGCGCCCTACCCATTAGGGATCAATTAGCAGTAGCCGCATCGGCGTCAAAAAGTCCATTAGAAATCACTTAGAAATAGATTAGATGTACTTAAAAACCGATTAGAGCGCCGAGATGCGCCCTAGGGATCACTTAGGGGCGCAGCGTCGGCGTCAACAAGTCAATTAGAAACCAATTAGGGTCACTAGGACAGCTCAACGCCTACGCGAATCTGTGTAGCACGTGCGAAGGGCGTGTATGACGCCCTCGCGAATATGTACGGCGCGTGCGCGAAGCATGTGTAACGCCTTCGCGAGCGTGTACGACGCATGCGTCACGCATGCGCCGCGGGAGTGCCTGCAGGGATAAAAGCCGGAGCGCAGGCAGAATCGAGGAGAGCTCCGTCAGCAACCAGGCAACTAGCAGGCACGACCGGGGCATTAGAATCCAAACAATAAACGAAAGCACTTCCAGTCATGGTAAACATCTGACGTCTATTCTTATCTATGTACTTTGGCTTCACATACATTCTACTTCATTAACATAACACAGTAGCGTTAAAACCTACGTTACATATTTAGCTAGGTGCCTTAGGGTCAAAATATTTACACGGCGGACAAAAGCGCAATTTTTTTTTTGTGGTTAGGGTAGGTCATAGTAATCAATTTTAGAAGGGGTACCCGCAGCTATCAATTTCCGGTGGCGGCCATATTGGATTTTTCAAAATGGCCGCCATCGAAAACGAGTGCATCCACTTTGTTTTATATCTTTGGTTCTAATTGAGATATTTTAATGATGTTGGTGTCTAAAATAATGTTTTTTAAGGTCAAGGAATCCTATTATGGTGACTAATGGGTAATTATCTGAGTGACTGACTGCCGTTTAAAAAAAAATTTGGCTTAATAAAAAAAAAATTAGAATAGCAAAGAGTTATGACCTAACGAGGTAACGTAAACGTGATATAGTAAATATATATATTATAAGGACATTTCGTCAGCTGTCGTTGCGAGTGGACGTGTTTTGGAGTATCTCCTGGTCGTACAGTTCACCCTACGATTGTTAAGCTAAGTCGCGACTATTACAAGGTTTTGTCTGTCACCTAAAAAGCTAAAAACATAGTATTCAGTTATATATCATTATTTACTAGTAGAAATTTACTGCTAATACTTAGCTAACAACCTTAAATTAACTGGGACTCTAAATCGATAGCAACAGTGGAATCTCTCGCCATTTTCAGGCGCCTTGTTTAGTAATTCGGTATTAGTCCAGCATTTATTACAGATTGCTAATACGGTTTACGATTATCGGATTTTGCTAATACATTATATTATAATTGTAATTGTATAAATATAAATTAAATACTAATTCCAAAGAACTCAATTCACAACTAAGTTAATATTTCCACAGCTGATAATTTCCCGCCTAAACGAACGAAGCAAGTGCACAGTGTGCGTGTTGTAATTTTCGGCTATCAACTAACACAGCTATCTATCTTGTCACTGCTGTGTGTGGACACGGAGGCGGCTGCCGGGACCGAAGATAACGTCAAGTATCTCGTAATTATTAAGCATATTAGACTAAGTTATTTTTTGTGCTTAAGTGGCGTCCTATTGCACCATAACCTGATAAAATGGCGGCGGAATAGGAAATATGCGAGGTGCCGAGGAAACAGAGAAAACCGAAAGAAAACAAGGAATTAAAGGAGTCCAAACGACAGTGATATATCTAAGAATAGTATTTGTGGAAAGTGTGATTAACTTATTACTAGTAAAGTAAAATCCTTGAGGTGTGAATTCTGTCGTGTTTGGTACTGTGTGCCCACATGCTCAGCTGGATTGGCTGAACCTATGTATGACTTCATAATCGAATATCCTTGTGACAGTTTTCATTGGTTTTGTGAAACATGCAATGGCAATGCAGTCGACACGTTGAACCCTTATAACAACATGAAGCAGAAACAAAACGAGTTTGAGATGAGAATAGAAAAAGTCGAAACAGCTATGGTAAACCTCAGCACAGAAGTAAAGCAGACCGTTCAAAGCGAGGTCAAAGAAGCCCTAGATTCAGAACGAAGACGTTGCAATGTTATAATTAGCGGACTACCCGAGAAGTCTGACTCCAGTGACGAGAGTATTGTCAACGAATTGATCCGAAAAGCCTTAAAGCTGAACGTGGAGATAAAAGAATTGCTGAGACTAGGAGAGAAGAAACCTGACCGAATCAGACCTCTGAAGTTGGTACTTGAGGACCGAGATGACTGGCGAAGGATACTACAGAGTGCTAAACGACTAAAATCGTATGAAAAAAGGGTTGCAAGTGTAGCAGTATTCATATTATTTTATACACTGCACCGACGCGCCATCTATTATGAGCGCTGTACGCGAGTAAAGGAATCCAACATGGCAGCGCCCCTGTCAACGTTGTAACTTCGTTCGTGCTTAATAAATCATCTTAACTACAACCAAGACTTGTCGAATACCATTACATGGTGGCAGCAGTGCGAAGAACAACGCCCCAAGAATACGTAGATGCCAAATCCTGCCGAATTTGATGCCGAATCTGTACGTATTTTAATGCCAAAACGACCGCCCGTCCTGACCACGTTGCTGTAGTGCATTTGTATACATAGACTGTACACGCCATACCGGCTCGCCTGTTGCTGCTGTATACAAGCTATCTACCTACCAGCCTGCCTACTACCTGCAACATGGGGGATGTCAAGATGCCTAAAATGGACTGGGCTGGCTCTGACTTGCCAGCCACGTTCAAAATCTTTCGCCAGAGGTGTGAACTCTATTTCAAAATCAAGAAAATAGAGGGGGAGATGGCCGTCACACACATTCTCCTGGCTGTCGGTGAAGAAGGTCTTCGGAGATACAACACGTGGACGCTGACGGCTGACCAACAAGAGGATCCCGGCTACATCTGGAAAAAATTCGAACAACAAATCGAGCCAACCGATAATTTTCGAATCTGTCGTCTGAAGCTCAGGCATTTTCGCCAAAGTCATGACGAAAGTCTTGACGATTTCATCACCAGAGCAAAAGCAGTCGCGCTGAAGTGTGATTTCAGCAACGCAGAACTGAACGAACGCCTAGTAGAACTTATCATCGCGAGTACGCCAATTCCGGAATTCCAAAAGGAACTGCTGAAGAAAGAGAAAAACTATGGCCTAGATGATGCTCTCACACTAGGACGAATGTACGAAGCTACATTATCAAGTGTCAAGGAGCTCAACCGGATGGCTGAGTCACACTCGTCAACCAACGTCGATGCCATTGGTAATAGTCGCAACTTCGACCGTTTTAGATCCAAGTCACAACCCCGCCAGTGTGGTAACTGTGGTCGCAACCACCCGCCTCGCAAATGCCCTGCGTATGAAGCCACCTGCGAGGGATGTGGCAACAAAGGTCACTGGAAGAAATGCTGTCGAATAACGAAAGCCCAGCAATTCGAATCCAAGAAGCGTGATTCTAGACCTCAGCATCGAAATAAGTCCAGGCATCGCCAACAACAATCGCCAAATGTTGACGCCATCCATCAGGAACCATTGAGTTATCCTAGCCGCCAGCAAGGCGATGACCCAACAGAGGTGTTTACTTTCCATGCTGTCAACAACATACGTGACCGGTGTGACCAAGCCTTCGTTAAGATCGATGTGCAGATACGCCACAAGCCTGCCAACCTAATGCTGAAAGTCGACACCGGAGCCCAGGCCAACCTTCTGCCTATGCGAACATACCGCGCGATGTTTCCAGGCACAGAGGATGCCAACCTGATACCGTCACAATGCCGACTCGTAGCATACAATGGAACACCCATTAAATGCCTCGGCACAATCGCCGTCCCTTGCCGATACAAGGACTCTGAATGGGACTCCACTGACTTTTTCGTAGTCGATGTACCAGGACCCGCAATCCTAGGACTACCATCGTGCAGTAAGCTGAACGTTGTCACACTGCACTGTGCCATAGAGCAAGCCAAAGCTCCAGCGCATAGACAGCCTACAGTGTCAAGTAAGCCAGTCATCCAATCCATCGATGACCTCAAGGAACGGTACCCCAACCGTTTTGATCGAATTGGTGAGTTTAAGTCCATACACAAGCTCGCTGTTGATCCAAACACGCCGCCTAGTGTCGATCCACCGAGACGCACGCCAATCGCTCTCAAGGAGAAGATTAAGGCCAAACTGGATGAGATGGTCGAACAAGGTGTCATACGCCGAATCGAGGAACCAACCGAATGGGTTAGCTCCATCACGTATGTTACCAAGAAAGACGGTAGCATCAGGATATGCCTAGATCCAAGGCACCTTAACCGAGCTCTCATCAGGCCCCGCCATGTCACACCAACGATTGATGACATAAACCACAAACTCGCAACTGCACGGGTCTTCTCAAAGCTCGATGCTAAATCCGGTTATTGGGCCGTCAAGCTGCATGAAGAAAGCCAGGAACTCACAACCTTCCAAACGCCTTTTGGTCGGTACTGTTTCTGCCGCCTTCCCTTTGGCCTCTCTGTCAGCCAAGACATATTCCAGCTTGAAATGGATCGAATCATTGAATGTTGCCCAGGAGTCTGTGGAATATCAGACGACAGTCACTGCGATATGGAGACAACGATGGCGAGCATGACACAAACCTGCTCAACTTGATGGAAGTTGCCGGAGCAACGGTCTCGTCTTCAACACGCGAAATGCTCCATCAAGCAGTCTAGCATGTGGAATTCTTCCGGAAAACGTCTACCCGATCAAGGCATGAAACCTGACCCCAAGAAAGTCGCCGATCTGAGAGCCATGCCTGAGCCCGTCAACAAGACCGAGCTACAACCAGTTTCTTTTGGCCTTAATGACCCTACTTATATATGCATTCATCGGAAGACTACAGCACCAAGTCCGCTGCATTACGAGATTTCCTCCGCCTAGACGTAGATTTCATGTTGGGAAATCACCACCAGAAAGTGTTCGAAAAAAATCCTTAAGAACTTGTCTCTGAAACTCGCTTTGGCGATACTTCAACCCGAAGAAGGAAAACGCAACGCTTCCGTGTGACGGCGAGCTTACGTGGTCTCGGAGCAGCCCTACTGCAGCCATCGAATGACGACAAGCTGAGCCTATAGCCTTCGGCAAGCAAAGAGCCTGAGGCAACAGAGCAACGGTATGCCTGCATCGAGCGAGAACTACTGGCAGCTAGTTTTTGAGTCCAG
>NW_014578140.1:25244-31145 GCF_000485595.1 Priapulus caudatus
AGTAACAGTGTGAGTATTTTTAATTAATATCTGTTCGATGCTTATTCAGGCCTGCAGCCTATGGACGCCCTCTACTGTTGTTCAACACCTAGAGTGCGTTAGTATTTCAGCGCTGCACCGTACCGCCATCTAGCCTCAGTAATAGATAGGAATGGTGTTAAGATGGGAACGCGGGCAAGGTGAATGCTTAAGTGCAGCAGCGCGGTGTTGAAGCCAAGTGAACTCCCATATGGTCTAGTGGTTAGGATCCGTGGCTTTCACCCACGTGGCCCGGGTTCGATTCCCGGTATGGGAACAGTTGTTTTTGTCTGTATTTTTTTGCTTGTGATTTAATTCTCTGTCAGTAATGATACAGACACGAGTGCATTGCGTTATCAAATACGTTTGTTAGACTGGAATGTCGCTTATTATTATGACTGCAATTCACTTCCTTGTGTAATGTCACTAAACGCCGCAACTGAACCCCAAGCAAGACGTAAGATATGCAAGTCATTGTATGACATATAACCGGAATCTATTCTATTTAAAAAAAATCAATAGATTTTTTCAAAATGATTTTTAACATTTTAAAGCAATAGGGGTTCCTATTTAATCACGTACGAGTGAGTGGGTACGACCATCATTGCTTCCTTTATGTACGAACCATGGCTATGAGTAGTGAGATCCATCTTATCTCTACTTCCAGGGGAGGATAGAGCCCATGTGATCCCAGCATTAGAGCACCATGAGACCTCTCCCAGCATCAGTGAACGTGCTGTTCAACCCAGGGTGCCAACCTCCGAAGCCACCCCCTCGACATTTTCATCTGCTGGAGACTGTGCCTTATCAGCGAATCCGCATGCTGTGGTTGCTAGGGACTGCGTTGCCATGTCAGATGCAGACACAACAGTTGTTAGTGACTGCGTTGCCATGTCAGATGCAGTCACTACAGTTGTTAGTGACTGCGTTGCCATGTCAGATGCAGACACTACAGTTGTTAGGGACTGCGTTGCCATGGCAGATGCAGACACTGCGGTCGTTAAGGACCGTGTTGCCATGTCAGAAGCGGATGCTGCCGCCGCTACAGACACGGTCTGCGTGATGGAGCCATCACCGGGTGGAGATGCAGCAGTACAGATCGCTGCCACTGTGGGAGGCACTCGCGGCGACGACACAACCCAAGAGAGAGCTCAGCAAGACAATCTACCGTCGATGTTCGTAGACGACACATGCGTTGGCAGCGATGGGAGCAGCGATGGTGGGTCGCGGACGACGCCACCAGCACCCTCAGGCTGTAGTCAGAGTCGCACGGCTGTCCCGTCGGATGCCGCAGACTCCGTCCGGAGCGGGGAAACACGTGCGTCGTCGAGTCGCGTTAGTCATCGGGGAAGCCCCGTGCTGTTGCCTGTCTCGCGCGACGCGGGACAATCGCGGAGATTCACCGCGCCATCGAACACTGATCGTCATCGATTCGGCAACATCGATTCGCCCACGTCTGAGTCATTCGGTTCGGGATTGATATCTGATCGGGGTTCACACCGATCTACGTCGCAAGTGCCGGGTGACGGGGAAGAAGCAGAGGCTGAACTCTCTGTGATTGTAGAAGAGAATGGTAGCGCAGAGCATGGGAGAGGCGATGGCGAGGTTGATAGAGAGAAACTTGTGGCTAACGATGGCTTAGTGGGTGAGAGATGTGTGAATGCATCCAGCTCTAACGTTAATACTGTGGAGACTACACTATCAGTGGAAGCTGATGAAGAGGAAGACGATGCCGGCGGTGAAAAAGATGATGAGGATGATGAAGATGAGAGTGAAGATGAGGATGAGGATGAGGATGAAGATGAGAGTGAAGATGAGGATGAGGAGATGGAGGATGAGGATGAAGGTGACAGTGAAGATGATGAAAGAATAGACTTTTCAAAGGTAAACCTGGTTCAATTAAATAATTTATTGTTTTAAATTGCCTCACTACAGAAAAACAGTAGCACCACCACCCTGACAAGTATTGTCCTGCACCGCGATCTCTATATGGGCTTATATATATCTTTCTGGTCGTCTGTTGTGGTGTTTCGTGTAGCTGTAATCTGTAGGCAAGACCCTTGTACCTTTGTTTCTTTGATAGGTGGGAGAACGGACTGCTGCTATTATAGCGAAGATGGAAAAGCAGCAGCAAGCAATCAGTAGACAGTTGCTAGCAAAAAACATTACAGCAATAAAAGCCGGTAACTCTTTCCTAACATTCCCACATCATGCGTCTGTGCATTTGACCTTCGATGTATGAAAAGTGTCGGATCTTGCATTTCTTTACAGAATCCACTTCGTTCATTTTCTTGCGACGAATTTCTTAAGAATCGTCGAACGGGAAGTTAATATTGGAACATTTTGCTAAAAAAATGTTAGGGCAACTACAGTCCGTCATGCCACTATAGAACAAATCGCGCCTGCCGATTTCCTTAAATCTAATCAATCATCATCAGTCACATCTAACCACTAACATTTTTTCTCGTAGATGTTTACAGCAAAGCGGTTGCGGCGATGAAGCCGATGCTCGTCAAAGTGAAGGAAGCCTTGAGCAAGGAGAAGGCGCAGATTCAGAAGCCATCGCGGTGGGGAGACGGGAAGCGGGAAGCCCTGAAGCAGCTTGCGGAGCGAGCGCGGAGGCTGAGCGCAACGATGGACGCGCAGAAGAGGCTGCGGCAGCTGGTCGGCGAGCTGACGAGGCGGTTGCCACGGCGACCGGCGCAAACATCTCCTCCCCCGGCGGCGAACCGACGGCGACCGCGAACTAGCGAGTGCGCCTCGAAGAGAAATCCGCCTCCGTACCCGGGCGCAGTACCCTCCTCTCTCACGCGAGCAGGCGATGCGATCCCACCAGGAGAGCACTCTGACGGACGGACTGCGCGAGGCGTTCCGCACCGCGTCAGAAGGGTGACCTTTCTGCTGCCGCAGGAAGGTCGGCCGGCGGCGAGAGCGAATCGTAATGCGGCGCCCGCTCTGAGGTCGATCATGAGGGCGGGTAGGCGCTGCGGCGACGACACGCGGGCGGGATGCGCACGCAGGCAGGCGGAAGAAACGTCGGTAACGACAATGCCTGCGGCTGCTGCTGTTGGTGGTGCTGCTGCTGCTGCTGCTGCTGTTGATGCTGCTGGTGGTGTTGATGCTGCTGGTGGTGTTGATGCTGCTGCTGTTGATGCTGCTGCTGCTGGTGTTGCTGCTGCTGCTGTTGATGCTGCTGCTGGTGTTGATGCTGCGGCTGCTGCTGCTGTGAGCATGGGTGAGCGTCAGCTGACCGGTGATTGTGCGAGCGGTGGCGAGGGTTTAGATGAGTCGCCCACCCCGCAGGAAGCTTCATCCTGCTGGTCACAGGTACGACGGCTATCTTTGTCACCCAGCAGCAGCAGCAGCAGCAGCAGCACCACCACCACCACTACCAACAGCAGCAGCAACAGTATTACCAACAATAGCTGCAGCAGCAGCAGTAATACCAGCAGCAGCATCAACAGCAGCAGCAGCAGCAGCAGCAACAGCATCTGTGCCAGGTCTATGGACTCATGCTCACCGATAGATGAGCAACCCTCTCTCATCTCTCTGTGGGATACAGAGGAAAGGAATGGAGGAGAAGATGCAGCGATGATGCTAAAGCCAGTCACCCATAGCACCTCTAGCATCGCTAAGAGATTAGCGCTTTCATCGCCAGATGGCGCTAGCGAACTGAGCGCAAAACGTAGAGCGAAGTTCGCGGTACCGTACAGGGAGGGCAACGGTCGTAAAGTTGAGGATGCCACCCGCGAGATGGCGCCACCTGCCTCGCAAGCGTTCTCGCCGCATCGGTCGGAGACATCGCAGGACGCGGCCGAAATGTCGCAAAGTTTGCTGCAGCCGCCATCGATGGCGCCACTGGTCGACGTCAACGTCCGGCCCAGGTCGGCCCCACTGCAGGAACCAGCAGCTGCTGCAACAAGACCTAACCCTCCATCAGCATCACTACCGCCCGTGTCCAGCCGCGCACCGTCACCGCAACACTCTGCGTCGATGGATGCACCGAGGGTGGGGACCTTGGTGACCACGCCCGTGCAAGCACGTAGACCTGCTGCGTCCACGGCCGCAGCCGGTCGGATGGTCATGCTGTCGGTGCCTGCGTCGATGCTCCGGCTTCCTGCGTTCGCTGGCGTAGCGAGACCGGGGCGTAACGTGAATGTACAGAGAGCGGGAGCCCTGGCTGTGGCAGCATCTGCGTCTCCCACGCGCACGCCTGCACCGGGGCTGAGAGTAGCCGTATCGGCACCTGCAGCAATGCTGAGGCCTCACGCGACCACTAACGCGCTAGCGCTGCGACCTTCTGCATTGAAACCTGCACCGACATCGGGACCACCTGTATCTAGACCTAGACAGACACTTGGACCACCTGTATCCACACCTGCACCGACATCGGGACCACCTGTATCTAGACCTAGACAGACACTTGGACCACCTGTATCCAGACCTAGACAGACACTTGGACCAGCTGTATCCACACCTGGACAGACACTGAGACCACCTGTATCCACACCTGGACAGACACTTGGACCACCTGTATTCACACCTGGACAGACACTTGGACCAGCTGTATCCACACCTGGACAGACGCTTGGACCACCTGTATCCACACCTGGACAGACACTTGGACCAGCTGTATCCACACCTGCACAGACACTGAGACCACCTGCATCAGTAGGAAAGCACGCAGCATCGCGCACGCGTAGAGAGTTCCCTCCACTACTAGACCTCATGAAAGCCGGGGTGCTGAAAGCAGGCACGGACGTTCTGTCTGCCAGCACTGAGGCAAGTCTCCCCCGGGTTCTCCCCGCAACTATTTTCATGCGTAAATTAAGGGTTGAATATGATTATGTAAGTATAATATTGGTAGGTAGCAATGGGGGCAAAGAGAAATAGATCACTATAATTGTTGGCAGGCACGTAGATGTTCGTGTAACACTTTTGAATATTAATTTATCTATTTGTTTGAGTCAGTTATTCTATGAGGTCTCTTTAGTCCCCACCCATTGTTGCCTTGTCTTGTCCCACCAGTCACCACCCTACCCAACCCCCAACGCCGCCTTACTCCCACATCACCACACTCTGCCCCACCCAACACTGCACCACCCTACCCTCCCACCCCACGCCTCCTCATCACCCTCACCCTGCCCCTCCCCACCTCATGTTGCACCACACTACCTTACCAAGTGCCCTACCACGTCGAACCACCTTGCCCCTCCTCGTCCCACACTGCCTCGTCCTTCCCTACCTACCTGCCCCACCTCACCTCCCCCACCCACCTCACCTCACACACCTCACCTCACGTCTGTATCTCCTACAGGAGCGTGTGTTTCGCGCATCGTTGCTTGACAGCGGCTACATCCGCGGCTTCCTACACCACCCACCCTGCTCCACCCTCCCCCTGCCCCACCCACCTCACCTCACACACCTCAGCCTCATCTCTGTATCTCCTACAGGAGCGTGTGTTTCGCGCATCGTTGCTTGACAGCGGC
This sequence comes from Priapulus caudatus, assembly GCF_000485595.1. Taxonomy (NCBI): domain Eukaryota; kingdom Metazoa; phylum Priapulida; class Priapulimorpha; order Priapulimorphida; family Priapulidae; genus Priapulus; species Priapulus caudatus. The sequence continues at coordinate 30,752 of NW_014578140.1, forward strand.
TACATCCGCGGCTCCCTACACCACCCACCCTGCTCCACCCTCCCCCTGCCCCACCCACCTCACCTCACACACCTCACCTCACCTCACCTCTGTATCTCCTGCAGGAGCGGGTGTTTCGCGCATCGTTGCTTGACAGCGGCTACATCCGCGGCTCCCTACACCACCCACCCTGCTCCACCCTCCCCCTGCCCCACCCACCTCACCTCACACACCTCACCTCACGTCTGTATCTCCTACAGGAGCGTGTGTTTCGCGCATCGTTGCTTGACAGCGGCTACATCCGCGGCTCCCTACACCGCCCACCCTGCTCCACTCTCCCCCTGCCCCACCCACCTCACCTCATACACCTCACCTCACGTCTGTATCTCCTACAGGAGCGTGTGTTTCGCGCATC